>NC_055690.1:15133463-15435806 GCF_017639745.1 Melanotaenia boesemani
CGACATCGATCTACAGTGAGCATAGCAATTATCTTGTAGTAATGGAAAAAGAGAATAAATATGTAGGTTCAAAAGACTGAATTGTAGTCACATTTTTCTACAAAGATTATATGTAAATGGATGCCAGAGTATCTTAACATGAATCCCCTTTGTGTTAAAACAGACCTCTAGCTGTATGGACTCTACAAGTTTATAAAAACTGATAGCATATGTTGTGAAGGCATGACCTGTCAATGATTCCAAGAGCTTTGCTTTATATTCAAGTTTCCTCATAAATGTTCAGTAAAATTAAGGAGCAGTAAAAGTCTATATTGGTTCTTGGTCTTCTTTGGTGTTTCTGTCATCTGTTCCTGTCCTGTTTTTTTACAACCACAACTTTCTAACTTGCATCCTGCATAACTTGCAGGACTTTTTTCCCTACCATCCACTAATATACTGGCATGATTTAGCTGAACCAAATTTCCACTCTTGAAATATTTTAGATCTGCAGGGCCCTTGTCCTTTTTATTGAGCAAATTCTACATAAAGTTGTTTTTTTTTCTTCTTCTTCTTTTAACTTGTCCTGTCTAGCATCGTAGCAGGCAGACTAATTGTCTGGCTGTTGTGTTTTGCCGAACAAATTTTCTTTGACAAGGGGAGTTTTATGGGTAAAAGGCTCCTCTTGATCTGATTTTTTTTTATTTGTTTTATCTTATTTATTTTGAATTATAAAATTTACATAATCTTGCTGGACTTGACCGGAGGGGCCAGAAAAAAGGAGAATAATAAAGAGAAGTAAAAAGAAAAGCAGAAAAAAGGAAGAGGAGACAAAGATACAGTGTATAGAGGCAGCGACCCTTCAATCCAACCTAACACCAGACAACCAACTGCTACACCTGTACAGAAACATAACAGAGAATTTCCTACAGCTTTTACAGGTAAACTAAGCTGACAATGAGCAGGAGTTCTTAAAAAATTACCAAAGTACCAGAAACACACACACACACACACACACAAAAACTACACAAAGGTAGCTCTTAGTGTATAAACCCACTGGATAACTCAGTGACTGAGTCAGCATGCAGACTATGAGGAATGAGGAGTGATCAGAGATAAGTGTGGTCGTGCATGTGACCACGCCTCTATGGATGTCAGAGGCAGACTAGACTTTTTCTTTTAAGTGAACAGATTTTATTGATCTTATTCTGGGATTTGATGCTGAGAAAGTTTCTCTTTGCTTAAAATAGCAACTTGACTTCCAGCACTATATTTTTAACTCTGTGTTTCTGATCTTTAGAGTGCTACACTGAGCTTTTCTACTGGCTCTGGGAACTATCACATTAGTAAGTGAAAAATTACTTTATTTTAAGAGCCTTTCCACACTAATTTATGCTGTCAGTACGTTATCATCCCAGCATTTCATTATTGCTTTTAGCAGTTCAAGTAATATCATTTTTCCAAAATTGAATTACTGTTTTGTATTCAGAACTATTACAAAAACAGTGCATACTTTTTCACAGCAGACATAACATTTTTTTCATCCTATTTTTTCATTATTATTTAAATTTGTGCTTTTTCATGTTTGCTGTAAAAAGTCATGCTACATGTGAAATGGGTTATCTAGAGAAGATAAAAGATGTCTGTCAGTGATAAATGACCTCCCTCACCCACAACTTCCTGTCATAAGTCTTAAGAAAACTCTAGAGATTAGAAAGATTAAGCTCCTCAGGCACATGTTCATACCTGGAGATCAGCACCAGTTTCACTGTCCCACACAATGCATTCCTGAACACTGCCTGTCACACAGATCTGCTGCTGAGAGAGGCAGAGCGAGTTTATTTGTATAGCACCTTTCATGTACAAGACAATTCAAAGTGCTTTACATAAAACATTAAAAGCATTACAGTGGGGTGCAGGAAGCAATACAAAGTTAATTAAAAGCAAGCTTTGAAAAGAAATCAAACAAATTATATAAAAACAAAAAAACAAAAACAAAGCTAAAATAAAATAAAATAGATAAAATGTTATGCAGTTGATCAGCGTTTGGATTGAACTATAGTCTCCTGGTGAGATGGATATGTCGATTAGTGTGTCATTAGCATAATTAGGGTAACATATTTAGTCATTTCTCATAATTTGAGTCAGTGGCGGCATGTGAATGTTGAACAGCAGTGAACCCAGGATTGAGCCTTGGGGAATTCCACGACTTATTTCTCTTTGCTCAGGTTTATGGTTACCTATAGACACAAAATAGTCCCTGTCTTTAAAATAGGACTCAAATAAATTAGATGCATTGCCAGCCTGTCCTTTCCAGTTTTTTAGCCAGCCTAGTAAGATGTTATGGTCAACTGTGTAAAATGCAGCACTGAGATCAAGCAGTACCAGGACTGAAATGTGTCCGCTATATGTGCTCATGTGGAAGTCATTAAAGACCGTAACTAGAGCAGTCTCAATGCTGTGGTGTGGCCAAAAACCTGAATAATAGACATCAAAATAGCTGTTTAGTGACTGGAAGTTGTGGAGCTTGTATAAACATTTTCACCAATCGCTCGTTTTATGATAACCTATGTTTGGGCTTTTTTTGTTGGCATTAACAGCACTCTCAAAGAAAAAACAGGAATTATCAGACAAAGTAACACCCATTATCAAGACCTCTAGAGATGACTAGATCCAGACAATGTCTTCTGTTGTTTGTTTTTTCTTTCACACACTGAGTAAGACCAATGTTATTAAGAACACAACACACTTGTTATTCTGTGGGTTATCAGTCACCAACAGTAACAACACATTCAAAGTCAACACAGATTATTGACAGCAGTTCAGCAAAGTCATTTAAAAAGGTTGCACAGTATTTAGGTGGTCTGTATACATCAAGGAACAACACAGGAGAGGTGGAATTCATCTGGAGAGCCACATATTCAAATGAAACAAAGTTTTTATACAATATATACATCCATTGGAGGTATTCATCCAACAAAATAGCCACTCCTCCATCTTTCTTATATGACCTAGCTTCAGAGAGGGCCAAATATGTCACTAAGCTAGTTGGAGGCGTGGCACATATACCTCAAGGCTTTTTGAGGTGCTTCTTTGTTGAGATATTATATCCCTGAGAAAGCACAAACTATTGTTTGTAAAATCACAGACTCCCTTCCCCCTAGCATAATTTTAAAAAAAAAATGCAAGGAAAGGTTCAATTACCGGTACATACAGATTACTGTTTGTGGTTATCATTATTTCAGACTGATAACGATGGTGGAGGTATGCACTTCAGCACAACACAGAGCAGGCTTTGTCACAACACAAAGCATTTATTATCCCCATCATGGCAGAAAGGGGAAACAGTACTCATGCATACCCTTTCCAGCTTATCTCAGGGGAGGGGAAGGCACTTCATAATCACCAGGTTTCTGGAGGTAGGACTGAGGTATCCAAAGTCCAAGGTTAAGACGCTGCACTAATTACAAGTGTCTCACTGGTTGTCACCACCTCGCCGTTCCACTCCACTTTTCACATCAGTTCACTTTACTTATTTATATTTACAAAGCATACTAATACACACACACACACACACACACACACACACACACACACACACACACACACACACACACACACACACACACACACACAAATTGTAGTCTAAAATGTTGTATAAACTTTCAGAAAAAAGGAGATTTAGAAATTTTAGTTTTTAAAATTATTACAAAGAGTAGGTCAGCTTTCATGCTGTTAAAATGATGCAAATTATTCTTGTACTTAATACTCCTCTTTGATGATCTACTCAGAATCCCCAATTAAATCATTTACAAGTAGAAATACCTTGGCATTCCTCAGTGAAACCATTAAATCTGAATGAAGAAAATGCAGAAACACATAAGGAGAAAGTGATTTTCTTACTGCTGGAAGAAGTCAGTCCTACCAATGTTGAAGCTGTATTTTAATCTCCTAGAAAATGTTTGAACTTGGTGACTTTTGTATTTAATATATTGAGACATTAAGTACCGTTACAATTTTAATGTATCTCGTTAGATTCCGATTTATTAACAATATTGGAATTTAAGTATAAATAGAAGTCTGAAAATATGCACCGTGTCACATTATGAACCTTTTCGGAGCTATTCTGTCTTTCTCAATTTTGTCCCCTAGTTGTTGCCGTAGTCCTGGGGATGGGTTGCCTGGAGACGTCGGAAACGTTTGTCCGTAGCAGCGATGGAAAAGTATGAGAAAATCAAAGTTGTTGGGAGAGGAGCTTTCGGGTAAACCACACATTTTTTGTAGTTAATTTGCCTTATACGCAACTGTCTGTTTAACATGTCAGTTGTTGGGTAATAATACCCAAAACCAAACATTAGGTCGTTTTTTCCTTCAAAATGCAGCGGAATGTGCCGAGGAAGAAAACATCTGGAGGGAGGTGACGAAGACTGGGACATTGTTTATGAGAAAGTTATAAAACATTCTGAAGCAAAATTGTAATTAAATCTTATTGATAAAGGTTTAAAATTTTTTAAAATGTACTTTCTTTGATAAAGATGCAGAAATTGTCGTTAGTCAAAACAGATACTATCAACAAAAGTACAGTAAAAGTGGGTAAAAATGACCCATAACATATTAGTGCAGTGTGCTGGTGTCATATTATTAAAAAGTGGATGGGGAAAAACCCAAATTTAAGTTAAAGTACCAACATAACAATTTAAAATATAGGATTATTCTTACTAAGCCATTAATGTAAGATGACTTAACAGCTGTGGTTGTTTGAGCTAATGCTAATTTTGAGCAATTTTCTTTTCATCTGTAAGTAATGGTTATTATTAGGAACAAATCTAATGATTACCCTTTTCAATAACCAGGTGAGAAATATGGTTACATTCTTGTCTGATATGGGACTTTAACTGCTCTACTCCCGCTCTAGTAGGTAGTAGGTAGGCCAGTCCAGCTTCCTGAATCGTGTTCATATATGGCTTCTTCATTGCATGATAGAGCTTTAACCTGCATTTGTGGATGACACAGTGAAATGTTTTCACAGAGGGATTTCCAAGTTCCTCAAAATGTATGATGCATCACTGTCGACAACAAAATCAGTCCCAAAGCTATCTAGGCTCTACATCACCACATCTAAACTGAAACATATCATGCCACTATTCTTTACAAAAAAATATGAGTAATTTTTCTTCCCTTTCCTGGCCTGTCAGGATTGTTCACCTGTGCCGGAGGCGTAGTGACGGGGCTTTTGTCATCCTGAAGGAGATCCCGGTGGAGCAGATGTCACGAGATGAACGCCTGGCAGCTCAGAATGAGTGTCAAGTGCTTAAACTGCTCAACCATCCAAACATAATTGAGTACTATGAAAACTTCCTGGAAGACAAGGCACTCATGATAGCAATGGAGTATGCACCAGGTAAGCTCAGTGTTGTCTCTCGAAATACCATCCTCTTTCATTTTCTCTACATTGGTTTGCTTTTCTCATGCTTTAGAGCTGTAAGTCTTCATTCTTTTTCCATTCCCACGTCAGACCTGGAAAGACCACTTATAATGTGTACAAAACTGGTGTTTTATGAGACCATGTAATCTGGTAAATTATATTTGTGGAAGTACAGTGTCATCATTGACTTAAAAAATTTTCTGCATGATTTGGTTTCAGTAGCCTGGACTCATCAAATTACATATTTTTCTTGTCTATACTTTTAGGCTGAAGACTAACTTTGAACTGTCTTTGAGACGTGTTTTATCATTTCTTTATTGGTTTGACATCTGCTTAAAATAACTACCACCTGATGTTATATTTGTTGATTGCCATCAACCTATCAGCAGATAGAATAACATTAACCAGTAGCAGTGGCTGGTATTTATCTGGTGTGAATTGGTTTTGTTGAATTTAAATGACAGGATTTATGTCATTTTGATGTGCTCAAAATATTTTTGGGGGCCATGTAAGCACTGGAAAATTAAGCTGGTGATAAATTACAGACTAAACAGTCTGTAAATTTTACAATTACTATCACATAATTATACATTAAACTAGACCTAAATTACAATTACAGAATTACACAATGGGTTGTTTTTTTTTAAAATAAGACTTATATATAAATACTGGATTGATGCAAAAGCAATTGATCTCATAAATAAACTTTGTGTCCTATTTTTTTATTATTATTTTTTTCTTAAGATTTCTTCCTTCCCCATCTGGTTATTGTGTGTTACATCATCATCGGTCTTTCTATTTTTGGTGTTGTAAGTTTAGTCAGAATAAGTCTTTGTTGCTTTCTGCAATTTGATATTCTTTTTTTAACCCCATGAATGAAACTAAATAAAGCCTAAACAGGAAGGCAAGAGGGTAAAAAGTAAACAGCTCATTGTTAGCTAAGATCCCAAAAGGTCTAAGAGCATCTACTCCACTGTTGCAGATAAAGAGATAAATATAACTTATTTAGAAGGCTACATATTTATCTCTTGGATCTTTATTCCCTCCTATTTTCCTCTCACAACAAGAGTACCTGCTGTGTTCCTAAAACCTGTTAAATCCATTGCTAATTGGCTTTGATATCTTCATCTCACCCAACCCATTAACTGTTTGATTGTTAGAATTAAGCATCATTATTATTTATTTCTACTTCCATGCTTTCCTCCTGCAGGTGGAACCCTGGCTGACTACATACAGAAGCGCTGTAACTCCCTCCTGGATGAGGATACCATTCTTCACTTCTTTGTGCAGATCTTGCTTGCTCTGTACCACGTGCACAACAAACTCATCCTGCACCGCGACCTCAAGACTCAGAATATTCTTCTCGACAAGCACCAGATGATCGTCAAAATTGGCGACTTTGGAATCTCTAAAATCCTTGTCAGCAAGAGCAAAGCTTACACAGTAAGAAAATTAGTTTTGATTTGGAACAGTAAAAAACAAAAACATAATTCAGTAATGTGTGCTTGCATAAATTAATAGCTGCTCCTTTTGCTGTGCAGGTGGTTGGGACTCCTTGCTATATCTCACCGGAGCTGTGTGAGGGAAAACCATATAATCAAAAGAGTGACATCTGGGCTTTGGGCTGTGTGCTGTACGAGTTAGCGAGCCTCAAAAGAGCCTTTGAAGCTGCTGTACTTATTTCCAGTTATCCTTTATTTTTGGGATGTGATGATGTTGCTTTGGCTATTGTAGTCGTATTAATCTTACTAATGTATGCTGTATAAAGTCTGGCTGTGTTTCAAAGATATAAAACCATTCTAAACAAACATTAAAGATACAGTAAAATCCCCATGGAATACTCCCTACATTTCTCATTTCATGAGAAAACTGTAGGTTTTCTTGTATCAAAGCATGACGCAGATTGCTGAGGATTTTAATATTCAACGAATCTGTAATTCACTCAAATTATTTTGCTTACATTCAAATCTATCCACACTTGATCACCAATGTGAGAACCATATTTATTTTTGGATATAGTTTGAGGATGGGCTAGTGGATTTTGTTACACATATCTTCCATATTTGTCATAATTTACACTCGTTAATTTCTCTTTCAGAATCTACCTGCCCTCGTTTTGAAAATCATGAGCGGCACCTTTGCTCCAATCTCAGACCGATACAGTCCAGAACTCAGACAGCTTATACTCAACATGCTCAACCTGGATCCATCCAAACGACCTCAACTCAATGAAATTATGGCTTTGCCCATATGCATCAGGCCTCTTCTTAATCTCTATACAGATATAGGCAATGTAAAAATGCGCAGGTGGGGCCTTAATACATTTATAATGATAAAATCTTTTAGACTGACAGTGTGTTATTATGGTTTATATCAGTGAGTTAATATTCTCAACTTTTTCCACCAGGATTGAAAAACCACTCTCTACTTTGCAATCCGGTCCTCAAGGCAGACCAGGAGGGAGAGTTCCTACCAACAGGTCCAGAGGTGAAGCACATAATATTATTCTTTGACAACTCATCAGGCTTCACCACACCAACTATAGCAGCGACTGGTTGTCATTTCTTGCTCTGTAGCAGATGGATTGGTTGGTTTAGGATCTGGAATGTTACATTCCCTCCCGCTGTCCTCGGTGTATACGTGGGGAAGTGGCATCACCACGCCGCTCCGTCTGCCAATGCTTAACACTGAAGTGCTTCAGGTTTCTCTTGGTCGCACTCAAAAAATGGGAGTCACAAAGTCCGGCCGTCTGATTACATGGGAGGTCTGTTTGAATCCTGACATTTTCATACTTTTATAGTTCCCTGAAATGATTGATTATAAAGCAAAAACAGCTAAAAGCTTTCTGGTTTGAATCCCAGCTCTCAAGTATTGAATTTACATGTTTTGCATGTGTTCTGTAAGTTAGCTGCTTCTGTTTTGCAGTTAATCTAGCAATAAATGCTAGGTTAATAAAGATAGGTAAATCACAGCTTACTGTAATTGTAGAGCTAAAGTTGGGATAACCTCCAGCTCCCAACAATCTAGACCAGAATGAAACCATTATTAAGAGTTGTTGGATGGAAATTCTCCCTGTAATACTGACCAACTGTCAAGGAGCATCTTTAATCTACTCATCACTTCTTCCAGAATATTCTAGATACACTATCCAGTTACAGATAAAAAAAATGTTTTATTCTCTTTCTACAACACCCACGAGTACTGCTTTTGGTTTGTCATACAGACTCAAAGTGCATCATTAAATGGGGAAATGTATAGGAGAGGCAGAAACAGCAGCAGTTGCTTGAAGAGTTCACAGTCCACACAACTATTTTTTTTTTTTAATTTTCCATTTTTGAAAATTCTTTGGAAGCATAGAAAAGCACCAGTTGAATAAGCTAGGGTAATATGTGAGTAAAAGAACATCTGGACAAGACTGAATGTTACAGGTTAACAGTGTTTTAATTGTTTATAACAGATGTGTATTTTTTCAATATGATATTTATTACATTGTACTGTCACAGGCTCCTTCTGTAGTGTCAGGTGAAACCAGTCTTCCTGGTGTGGTGGAGCAAATGCAACCACCCTTCATTTCTCGCTTCCTTGAGGGTCAGTCCGGTGTCACCATCAAGTCTGTGGCCTGTGGCGATCTCTTTACCACCTGCATGACAGGTTGGTGGACAGTTCCTCTTTGGATTGATCAAACAAATCCCAGCTGTGCCCAGTCAGTTCAGCTAGGACATACGAAATCAAAGTCTGCTTTTTCTTTAGATATTGCAACAAATTGCTGCAAAACACTGTGGCATTTGAGCGTAATATGAAATTGTAAATACAGCAAACTCTTTTCCTGATACTTTGAATCCACTTGTAAAATAAACCTCCTCGTGCTTGTTTGTTTGTTTTGGTTTGTTTTTTTCTCAATTTGCAGATAGAGGCATTATCATGACATTTGGAAGTGGGAGCAATGGCTGTCTAGGACATGGTAATTTCAATGATGTAACACAGGTAGGTGTTCACAAGATAGTATGTCACATTCAAAGTCAATTTCAGTTGCCACTTTTTATATACACCTCACTAAAGCTAAAGCAATCTACTGCAGCATTTATGGGCAACCAAGACTCTTCATTTTTGATAAAAATTTGTTTTTATACTAATGATATTTTTATGATCTTTCTGTATTTTTACTTGGAGCCTAAAATCGTGGAGGCTCTCCTTGGTTATGAGCTGGTTCAGGTGTCTTGTGGAGCTTCCCATGTTCTTGCTGTGACTAATGAAAGAGAAGTGTTTGCCTGGGGAAGAGGTGACAATGGTATATCAAATTAATCTCTTTTTAAACTTCTGGTTGTCCTTTTTGTTATTTGTATGTCACTGATTTATGATAGCGACCTCCTTACTCACACTTTGAATGTTGGCTTTTTGCTTGAAAGGCCGCCTCGGGCTCGGCACCCAAGACACCCACAACTGTCCACAGCAGGTGTGTTTACCTGTGGAATTTGAGGCCCAGAGAGTGGTGTGTGGGGTTGACTGCTCCATGATTATCAGCACCCAGTGCAGCATTATGGCATGTGGAAGCAACAGGTAGGTATTCTGTTTGTCAACCCAAAACAGTCAGTAACTGCGTTTACATGGAACACTTTTATGTCCAGTCACAGTCGAATAGAATAGAGGCTTTATTGTCGTTGTTCAGCGGGATACAGCGAAACTTTATTTAGTAGCAATCTCCAGCAGCAACCACATGTCAAATGTGCATATTTACAAACAAACAGCCACATGTATATAAATAAATAAATACTAAAGTCACTGCAAAAATAAAAGTAAATGTGCAAACTAAAAAGTGTTTAGGATTATTGTTGAGAGTGTAAAAGAGTAGTAAGTACAGCAGTCTATTATTGCACAGGGTTGTTGGGTGATGGTGGGGAGGGTGTCTCATATTTCCCGTGTTTCCTCTTCACAGCCATGGGAAAGAAGCTGTGTTTGGGTTTTTATGACTCTGAGCATGCCAGAGGGGAGGGTGGTAAACAGAGTGTCCTAAGTAGATAGGGTTGCTTCTGGTCTTTGTGGCCCATCAGAAGACATGACTCGAGTAGACCTCATCCAAGTGTGGGAGTGGGGTGCCAGCGATCCTCTGAACCATCTTGATGAGCCGCTGCAGCTGTTTCTTCTCTGCTGCGGTGCAGCTGGGGCACCACACTGTGCATCCATAAGTTAGGACACCCTATTATTCAGTGGTAGAAGTTCTCCAGTAGGGATGAGGGGAGTCTGTTCATCTTCAGCTTTCTTAAGAACATGACATGCTGTTGGGCATTTTTGATGATGCTGGTAGTGTTCACAGTCCAGCTCAAGTCCATTCTGTACGGTGCCTCATCATTGTTACTGTTAAGTCCCAAGACGATTGTCATCAGCAAATTTGACGAGGGTGTTGGAACTGTTAGTGGCAACGCAGTCGTAGATGTACAGCATGAAGAGGACCGGGCTCAGGACGCAGCCTTGGAGAACATCTGTGTTGAGCATAATGGTGGAGGATGCTGAAGTTCCCGTTCCAACATGCTGTGGTCTGTTTGTTGGAAAGTCTTTGATCCACAGACAAAATGTGTCATGTAAACACCTCACCTTATCCAATTGGCTTTGATTGGAAAGAATTTTCAATCTGATCATCAGGGCTGGTTTAAACCTTTTTATGGTCGATCAGCAGGAAAAATAACTATGTATACTCTCATTCTGACGGTTTCTGTGGCATATGTTGTTTCTGTGCATCTTTGAACCACATGGTGGTAAGGTAACGTAATTACTTTCAGTTAATCATTTTGACTTTAATGGCGGCAGCAAAACAGAACAGGACTGTATTTGAGAGAAGGTTTTTATTGGAAACTGAAAGAGTTAAGGATTATTAAGCATCTTGATGGTCAAAAGATTAAAAAAAAATAATCTTCTTCTTTTGAATTAGCACGCATTGCACATGTCAAAAACGTCAATTTTTCCATCGTGTGAACACACAACTGATCAAATCATTTATCGAGCTTCCATGTTAAAATGTCAGCTGGAATCTCTGATCAGACTGATTTCAATCAGACAGATGAAACATTTGTCCATGTAAACGTAGCTAGTAATGAAGAGCAGGAAAACCACATTTATTTCATATTTGAAAAGAAACTGCTACAGTTTGGAAATTTTAAAAGCACGATGTAATTTATACCTCTAACTCGCTGATGTATAAAATCTATTGTGTACATGGAATGTTGGTGTATCAACAGCTTAGAAAGACAGTTTTATGGTGCACAACCTGCAAGGCAGCATTCTCCAGAAATGACATGGTGTTTGTACTCTGTGTTAATCCCACTTTCGTAGAGCAGATACATATTTGTGTTAGAAGGCAGTAACCAAAGCCGTTCACTTTGTCTGTGGGAAACATGTTTTTTACCGACATCTGACCAGGAGTT
Source organism: Melanotaenia boesemani (assembly GCF_017639745.1). Taxonomy (NCBI): domain Eukaryota; kingdom Metazoa; phylum Chordata; class Actinopteri; order Atheriniformes; family Melanotaeniidae; genus Melanotaenia; species Melanotaenia boesemani. The sequence continues at coordinate 15,145,281 of NC_055690.1, forward strand.
AGGTCCTAAGTCAAACCTTTATCTGCTCTATGTGTATTATACATATATAAATGATTTGATTGAATGCTGTGTTTTGTGTGTGTGTTTCTAGGTTCAATAAGCTTGGCCTGGATAAAATTACTGCCAGAGAGGAACCAAATCCTGCAAATCAAGTAGAAGAAGTTCATTCTTACACTCCTGTTCAATCAGCGCCACTCAGCACTGAAAAGATTGTTTACATTGACATTGGAACAGCCCATTCTGTTGCTGTCACAGGTCAAGAAACTCATCATTCTTCATTTATGTATGTGTTGCAAGTTCATTTGTCTGTTTACGGGCAATGCACTGTTTGTACCACTTCCATCGGGAAAGCAGTACAGGAACATTAAAACCACCACTCAGAGACAGCTTCACACACAAACACACACACCTATGTCCTGGATGCACTTTATCCACCCTGTAAAAATTACTGTCTGCTGGAAATTCTCTGACTTTCTGTAAATATAGGGGTGTTCTTCTATCTTTTATATATTTATTTTTTACTTATTTATGTGTACCTGTTATATTTCTGTTTCTTTTTATGTGGGCTTAAGCCAAGAGACTCCTCAAAATGTCATTATGCTTGCATAATGACAATAAAGAATGAATGAGCTTTACTATAATTGTACAAAATAGTCAATGGTTGCTGATTACTTTAAGTAAAAGACTGCTGGGAAGGATTTCCGGCTTTAACATGCTTGATTATTTCAGTTAAAGTTAAAGGTATAAGCAATACAAAAAGTAGAAATCTTAACTTTTATTTCACTATCATTGGTAGAAATAATACTGCTCAAACACAGTTGTAGTCATTGTGTCATAGCCTTGATTTTAAGATTTAGAGATGAAAAACTGCTCACCTGATGTGATAATCTTTTATATATATATATATATATATATATATATATATATATATATATATTCCCCTTTGTGTTTCCTGTTTTTTCAAAATGTAGAAGGCGGTCAGTGTTTTACTTTTGGTAGCAACCAGCATGGCCAGATGGGCTGCAGTTCCCGGCGGGGCAGTCGTGTGCCATACCTGGTGCCCATCTTGCAGGGTATCACTATGGCTGCTTGCGGTGACGCCTTCACCCTGGCTATTGGATCTGGTGAGCATAAAGAAGTTATTTTATGTCCTACACAAGAACAAATGTTCTGGGTTTTACAAAAGTTCACTGGATATTTGAAGCTATCATTCATGCTATCATGCATATTTGTTATTTACAGATTTCTTCACTATTTATGTAGCACAACTTTAACTAAAACAAAAACAAAAGTAAATTCACTTTGATGAATTCGGAAACAACTGTCAGATTTATTTCCATGTAAGCTGAAAAATGGCAACTGTTGGCTACATGATACATATTGTGTGTTTTGACTTATGCTAATTGGATAGACATACTAATCCTTTGTTCTGGTCCTTAAAACGTGTGGGGAAGCAGATAGCAAACAGATGTGTATGCCTTTCGTGTGTGTGTGTGTGGGTTTTGTTCTTTCAGTTGCTTGTAAAATGGTCAAATGTTTTCTTGTAGCAGTGACTGACTCCCTGGGGAGAAGACAACAGCGTCTGTAGGTTTCTTTGTAGCAACAAGGCTTTGTTTGGCTTAGACTTCCTACAGATTGAACCTTTATGCTGCCACTGCAGGAGAGACAGAGCTGTCGCTTAAAGATTTGTGTGGATTATTGCCTCTTGGGGGTCTTGCTCTGAATTTAGTGACCAGCTCCTTTTTCCTCTGTTTTTTGCAGAAGGGGAGGTGTACACATGGGGAAAGGGGGCCCGTGGCCGACTTGGAAGAAAAGAGGAGGATTGTGGGATACCGAAGGTGGTGCAGCTTGAGGAGAGTCACCAGTTCACAGTGACATCAGTGGCTTGTTGTCATGGCAACACTCTGCTGGCAGTGAAACGTAATATTTTGCTCATCTCCCTCTGTTAACAAAGATGTGAGATGTTGGGATGTGGTGAAATCCAACTAATCCCTAGATAAAAGACTGACTGCACTTGATACAAGTGTATACTGAGAGCTCCAGCAGAGACACCTTGCTGCAGGTTAATGTGAAAGAACTCATTTGTGAGTCTAAAAGCTCAGCAGTCACCAAAACAAGATAGATCTCAGCATATAGTAACTCGATCAGAACATTTCTACCTAAATACTAAAAGTGATCATATGGTCCAGTCATTGCAGTTTTTGAGGCTCCATGGTTATTATTATAGATGGATTAATGACAATAGAGCTTTTACTGAGAAAAAAGAAAAATCAGTAATTACTATGGAAAATCCACAGAAAACCAGTGGCTTAAACTTGAAATTGAAAATAACTGCAGAATTAGAGAAGATTAAATTGCATTACAGTTTAATAAATAACAGATGGCAATCCTTCCTGCAGGGTGCAGTCCTGCTGCTAAAAAGCTTCCTTTCACCTGGGTCATGGGCCAGATACGTTGGAGATCTCGGAGATTTATTGTTTTCCCCTCGAGAAGCATGTTCAAGTTTTATATATGAAATTTTTCATGACTGTCCAAGCAAAGACAAAGAAAAAGTAACAGTCTTCATTTTTTAATTACACTTTAGATTTTTGCCTTATGACCAGACAAAAATCTGAAAAACAAAATAGCTTTACCAAAGTTATGTTACTGTTTAATCTTTAAAAGTTTATTTTAGATAGTTAGAGTCAGTAAATAAGATGGGTGACATGTCACAAAATTCATGACAGAGTAACTGAGGACATCCTGTTTTATTTTTATTGTGAAAGATGACAGTCCTGTGTTAAAATATGATTCACCATCAGTCTCTGCGATGGATAAAAGGATAAAACATTCCACAGTACCACCAAATCTAGTACTACACATGACTATAAAAAACTTACAGACCTAAAATGGTAATGTCTGAGCAATTTCCACCATAGGAGAAATAATTAACTGCAAGTAGATGAATCTGCTGATTAAGTTGCTGATTATTTGGATTAACAAATGTTAGAATATGATTAAGTTTTCAAGTCAAGGTTGCACGTTCAGATTCCTTCAGTCCGAAGCAAAGATGCTCAGTGTACTGTCATGGTGTATATAGGGAAGAAAGATAGAATGAGCCACGTAGTTGTAACTTTTAATTTCTGTCAGTCATCTTTTCAACTACTGCACTTCTAACTGTACTGATATTGCTCTTTTGTCTTCTGCTCCTTTATCAGCAGCTCTGTTTGAGGAGCCTGTTCCGAGATGATTTTTATGCTGAAAGCTTATCCCCTGGATGCCTGATGAGCAGAACATCATCCTCTAAGAGACGAATCTCCACTGCAGCTGACCACTTTCCCAGCCTCACAGTTTCTCTTGCTCATCCTCTCTTATCTACTCCTATAAAATCTATTTTTCTTTAATGGACGAATGTTAGTTTCAGTAGGTGGCCTGTTAACATACAAGGTCACAACTTATCTGAGGCAGCAAGTGTGTTTTACAACAGGCCTGCAAAAGGAATGTTACAGCACTGATACTAAAGCTGGATTACAGTGGATCATTAGGCAGCTCTCATGGTGAGCCATTGTCCTCCCTCATGTGCAACATTCGCTCTGTAAACCATGAAAAGCCTGAGAAAGTCAAACTGGTTTGAGCTTTCTTAAGACTGTGGTGAATGAGACGAAAAGAATGAAGCCACTCGAGCGTTCATCAGTCAAATGATGCAAACACATTCATCTTGATCACACCATCAGTGGTCACTTTGTGCTTCATTAGATTAGTTCTGCAACACAGCAGCATTCAGGCCAGATAACGAGAAGCTGTACAGGGTTAAAAATCACCCCCTTGTTCACTCATTCACTGTTCTCCTTAGTGAGCAGTGTGAAACCTGCTCTTCGCTCTTTAGCAAGCAGTCAGTGACATACTATCAACTGCACTGCTTCTGTTGTTTCCTTTTGTAAAAACATTTGAGGAACTGTACAGATAATTTTCACACTTTGAACTCAGAATATGGTGAACAGTAGATAAAGTGCATCTACAGAAAAACAGTACAAAATTTCAGATACAGGCTTGAATTTTGTGAAGATTCTTGACATAACTGTCACATTTTTATTATACTGTAAATGAAATCTTTGTATATGTCATGTAAACTGTATTTTTGATATGACCAAAGATTAAAACTGCATCTAGCAGCAAGAGAACTCAGCAGGAAATTACATAAAACATGCTGATGTTCAGACAGAAAGGGCTCTAACACTGTAAGACCAGAATGAACAACAACAGGCTCTGTGGACAGAAACTTCAGCTTTTTTTAAGTGCACCGAGTCTCTGTCCCTATCAGCAGGATAGAAGACGTTTTGTGAAAAAAAACTGATTAGATTTAAAAAGAGAAGAAAAACATCACAGCTTCTTTATTTACTGTGGCATCTTGAGGATGAGTTTTGAAACATACAACCTCATCCTTTCATAGAATGCAACAATCAGAAATTAAAGTAAAAGTGAACAAACTGATAGCAAACATGAATGATTTAAATGGATAATTACCAGCACCTTCAAGATGAAGCTCTATAATAATGTATTATAGCTTTGATCTTTATTATATTAAAAATGAATAATGTAAATAAATAAGTATTCCACATTAATGTGATGAAAATGAGAGCAATATTAGGGAAAACTCTGTAATACATGTGTTTTTCATATTTTCTTAGGTAGAGCAAAATACAAATGAGCATTAAAAGCTTTCAGCATGTGAGAAACAGCTAAGTGCTAGTGTAAGTTTGATTTATCAAAGAGTGATTGTTAGACTGAATGGTGTGTTTAACCGTGATCGGAAATATAAATATTAAACAGGCAGTAATTCGTATTTAAAGTAGTGAGCTTGAAATGAATAACAACCACTCTGAGTAACAGCTCCACTTATTATCCTCTACTTTGCTTAGTAACACTGTAGATTAACATTTGTTGTCATTATTGTTATTATTACTACAATCAAGTTTGTTATTTAATTGTTATACTTCTTTTCCTGGAAAGTGATCTGATGTTATTCATTGCAGACACCTTTTGTGCGGAGATGGCCTTGTTGCCATTGTTGTCCCGTCTGATGATGTAATGGTGATGTAATCCTGTGGCAATACAGCAGGTGAAAATGATCCAGATGTGTGGATGTAGACTTTGCTGCATATAATCCACACCATGTCCAGGTGTTTGCTTGTTTTTGCTTTTATTTTTGCTATAACTGAGAAAGTAAGCCAGGAGTAGATTTCATGTTCAAAGATTTAATCTTTGCATGAACCACGAAGATGAACATTCAGTGTGTGTGCAGCTTTACCAGCAGAGGGCATCTTTCACCCTCTGTAGGCCTCTTTGAGATCTGTTTTCATTTATCTGAAATCTACATTATAAAATCAGTCCTGACTTCTCTAACAGGGACTGCTTAAAAACAATAAATAATTAAAAAAATGTTATTTTCAAACACTTTCTCTTAACAATGGCATTTATCTGGGGGGGAGTAAATGTCACATGTGAGCATTAAGGACAATACACATCTCACTGAGGCTATAGCAGCTGGACAAAAGCCTAATGAAAAGATCCGTAAAGGGACATCAGAGGGATAAAATGGTTAAAGGAACATCTTAGCTCCTCCTGCCTGGAGGAGGAGGAAGAGGAAGGAGGAGGCGGGGTCTGTGTGCCTAAACAGACAGAGGGTTTTACATTGTACTCAGTGTGTCAAGTCAGTCCAGCACACAGCAGTCAGAACAGCTCTGCTGGTCAAAACAAACCCCGTGGAGGGAGGATCGTTTCTGCAGCTGTCTTTGTTGGCATACGTCGCCGGGGCTGCCTGCAGGAGGAAGAGCTGCAGAGGACTCGTCTCCTATAAGCCCGATCGGTCGGTGGTGGAAGGAGGACGTGATATGAACCTTTCATCGGCTTAAACGGCAGCGCAGCCTAACAGCTCCGTGTGCAGGGGGGCACCGAGAGGACATTTACTCCTTTAACCTGAGAAAAAAAGGCCCGAGGAAAGCGACAGAACCAGCAGCCATGCCCGGCTTCGATTACAAGTTTCTGGAGAAACCGAAGAGACGGTTTCAGTGTCCGCTCTGCAGCAAGGCGATGCGGGAACCGGTCCAAGTATCCACCTGTGGACACCGGTTCTGTGACACCTGTCTGCAAGAATTCCTGAGGTATGGTGTATGGTGATGTGTTTGTTTATGTGTTTGTGCACGAACGCAGAGATCCACCTCTCTGCAGGCGATACTGGACACTGCAGCTCTGCCTGATCTAGTTTCGGTCGAGCCTCAGTAAATAAAGGATGTGTAGGCGTGTCCTGCTCACCTTTCATCAGTTGGCTTGACATTAATTTTAGTCTTTTGTGGCGCTGCTGCTCGAGCACTGACATGAGGCCTGGAAAACATCGGCTGATGTGAGCCCTAATTTCATGTGTTCCTCTGCATGTTCAGTAACAAGAAACAAAAAATAGCATGTCATATCTAGGAAGAAATGATTGCTTTGGCAGATTACTTCATTTAATATAATTTTTAGGTTGAGGTGATTTAGAGTTCATATCTCTTGTGTTGTGGAGATTGTGTCCTGCAGAGGGCCTCTGTCTCCTCATGTTTTTGCCTGAGGGTGGCTTAGTTGGTGTGTCTGTGTGTTAGGAGTCTGACCTGAGTCCAGGATTACACAGCTCTTCACTGGTGTCAGTCAGTGCCCCAGGGGCACACCGAGGGACCTTTCAGTCAGAGGTCAGAAGTAGTAGTAGCTGAAGAGACCTCCTCACCTCCTAATCTGCTCAACACTGAAGTCTGTGTTGAGAGTCGTACAAAGACAGTCTTTGTTTAGTTGTTTTTAAGATAAAATGAGAATTAGTGACAGTTCTATGTTTTAAGGACACTTGTTTTACAGCAGATTTGTAAACAGTTTACCTGTAATGTCCAGGTTGATACACTACAGCATCACTTTGTCCAGCAGTCCATCTTTCTGTGGATGGAGTTCACGTGACTTCTGATTTATATCTCAGTCTGGAAGTTTTAGGGCATTAAATCACAGCTGTCAGCTTGGATTTTCTTCTGTCTGAATAGATACTCTGTATTGTTATTTAAACTCTTCAGTGCCGTCTTGTTTAATTTGTAAGACTTTGTTTTTTTTTTTTGTTTTTTTTTTTACTAGAAGCTAGATTGTTATTAGATTTTATGATTTGTGACATTCTCCTTGTTTGTGCAGCCTAAGCCTAAGCTCTGAATCACAGATCAGATAAGAAAGTGGATTTACTGTTTGTCATGTTCAACAATTTATTGATTCAGGATAAAAAAAAAAAAAAAAAAGAAAATAAATCTGCTCCTGTTTTCATATCAAACTATTTGTTAATGTAGTTTTACAAATAAAACTACCCCAGAATGTCAAGTTTCTCCAGTTTTTCTTGTTTTATGTAATTTAACATTATCTTTTTAATTAAAAGACATTTGAAGAAATCATTTTGAACTTGGGCAAGTTTACAGAATTTTCTAGAAACATGTTTTAGTAAAAATACGTTTTAATGAACAACTGCAGCATGTTAACTGCAGGTGAAGTAGATCACGTGGGATTTGTAAGACCGCTCATAAGTTGTGAATGAAAGTAAATCCTTTTTATGCGCAGAAAGACCCACCAGACCGTTGAGTTTATGTTACAGAGTTCACATCAGGGGGAAACAGCTGCTAAGTTGTACACATCACATGTGTTAACATCATCTCTAAACTTCAGTGGTGATATGGAAAGATAAAAAAAAAAAAAAAAAAAAACTGACAAAGGCATTGACTGCCTGCAGATTTTAGTTGTAATTTAATGTCACATTTTAGTGGTTATAATTCATTTAAGAGTAATAAATCTTCTGTTTCTTTATTTTACTACATTGAATTCATCTTAGCTCTGGCAGATCTGCAGTTTCCATTGACTTTTAGCTTTTAAACTTTAACACGCTTTAAATGAGATCTTAAAATGTCTTCAGTTTCATATGATGCAATGTGAAGTCACTGAAGGGTTTTCATCAAAAACCTTAGCTGCTTTCAGGAAAGAGGACTATCCTACTTAGAGATTTTCCTCTCTGCTTTCCTGCGTCAGAGAAAGTCTGCTGGTGGGTACATGCTGTGAATACATTAGTTAGTCGTGAGTTCCTGGTTTGCAGTGTTTTGAGTCATCAGGAAGCCTCTTCTGGCTTACTAAACAGCCGCAAATTGCATCTGGATGAAATGAAAAGACTGAACAAAAAGAGCGAAGGAGGAACAGTGCTCCCTGCTGATCAATGCGTTCAGTCCGACGCTTTGTCTGCCTCATCCCGCCCGCCTCTGTGCTCTTCCTCCAGTTAGAGCTCCTTTTTTCACTCCCACACACAAACTGAATTTACAGTTTCATAACTTCTAAAAGGTTTGAGTTGAATAACTTCATGTTTGTGTGTAGCAGTGACTTGACGACAGATGTGAATAGTATTTTTCCTCATCTGGTTGTACACGACCTGAAGACTCCAGGCAGGATGTTAAATACAACTCTTAGATGAAGAAGCTTAGTTCTAACCTTTGGTCTCATCAATACCTAATAGCACCTTACAGTTCTTATAGGCCATTGATAAAGACAACATTTGGGTTGTCAAACTGTACCTTAGTAATTATATAATTTGACCACTTACAGACACTTAAAACTCCTTATTGATTACTTATTTATAGCTATACTTTATAAAACACTTAGTCATTAATATTTAAAGTCATAAAGAGTCAGATTCAATGGCTAATGTTCTTTTTTTAATTTTCAACACACATCTTACTGACTATCTGACTTTATGGTTAAAATTCTTTATTTACAGCTGAACAGCATCTATAACAATAGTTGAACTAGTTAACAAATCATTGATTAGGATTTTTAACATCTATAACTGAAGACAAGTTTGCTATAACTTTTCATAAAGAGAATTAAAAATTAAAATTCTAATGATAACATAGAAATGTTTATATAGGTAGAGAAGTCTTTATTGCAAAGCACATGTAGATAAAAGCCTAAATGAGCATTAAAATCAGCAGCCGACTGCATTTCAGCAGCTCTTCTGTCCTCGTGGATGCTGACAGAAACAATTGGCCGGCTGTGTCCTCACCTCTTTAATTAACAGAGTGTGCCAATTGAGGCCATCAAGCGTGTCTTTTGTGAGCAGAGTTCAAGTTTATTGAAGCTGACACACAGCAGTTAGCTAATGCTTTGCCCATTGTGCAACTGGGTTGATCCTCTTTCTCAGTTATTGTTGAGGGCTATGTAACGTCAAGTCCGGGCTTGCCAGTCTAACCAACCCACAGTCACAGAAATGGCCCTCATTTCCGTTTCATACACAAGAATCCTGCTGTTTGACATTGCAGTGTGAATCATTCTTTCTCAATAAGTATTTTAGGTGTCACATTTACATGTTAACAGCTGGTTTCCTTGATGCATCAAAATTCCACACAACAAATGACCATAAAAACATATTTAGATGTTATAACAGTTATAACCTCATCATTCACTGTCTATAAGTCAGCCATCACTTTTCATGATAACCCCCATATTATATAGTGAGTATATGAATGCTGTTTTTTTATTAGTTACTTTAAATGCTCAACAAAGAGGGTTTAAGTGTTTTTGAAGGGTTAATCTTGTAGTTTTGCTTCAAAAGTGTCTGAGCAGCACTCAAGGAAACGCATGAATTGTTCTCGCTTTACCATGTCGACTGCCTCTGTTAGCATGTGATGCTGATAGGCTGTGTTTCCGCCTGGGGAGGAATGTGCAGCAGCAGCAGTCTTGGAGGCTGCCCTATCCTCTAAGCGAGAGTCATGGGGTAAAAGCAGGCCTGCCCTGCAGCCTTAACACTCTCTGCAGTCAAATATGAGTCACATGCTCCAGCAGCTCAGTGCTTGCTGATCAGGCCAGGCCTTTGTTCTACCTACTCTGCCTTTCTAATAAAGGACAATCAATACTTAATAGCAGGGCTTAGCACTGTGCCACATACCCCAGGCTTGTCAGCCTTGGCTCTCCTGAGCCACAGTGTGACAGTGGTGCCTCAGTGGGGATGATGCAGTGCAGCTTCATGGCCATGACAGCGGTGTAATTGGTTTGTTCGGCTCAGGAGCCTCTTCCTACAGGCCTCCACGCAGTTGTACTATGTGACTGCTAACCTCCCTGGAGTCACATGGAACTCCAAACTGGGCTAATGTGACAATTTTTCACTGCCCGATTATTCGCTGTCCTAAAACCAGAGGGATGATTTTTGTAATAACGGGCCATTATTCATTTCAACTGTGACACATTCTCTGTGTGCAATGCAAGTTTTCCTCCCCTCACTGATGTAGGTGTTATTCACTTTTCCTGCGCTCCCACACATTTACTGTCTGATGCAGACGTGCTGCAGCCGAACGCCTTCTCTATTCCGGTTCGTCCACCAGCATCTGTCTGTTTCAGTTTGTAGGAGTTAAGAAGAAGAAATTTAAAAAGTCACCTTTTGTGACCTTTTCATTAAGATATTACATATTTATTACCGTGAGTACAGCATAAAAGGAGCTTTTCAAATGTTTTGCCTTGTCTAAGAACAGGCATGAAAGCAAGAAATCCCCAGTGCAGAGCTTAGCTTCGTCATTGGAGATTTAATAACTGATAATTTGCAAAACAATAAACCATTTTAGCACTTAAATCAAAAGGTCTGTTTATTAAAAGCCACTTGACAGTTGCGTAAGTCATCCATCTATTTTGTATTTCTCTGCAGGTTTTTCTCAAAAATAAACTCCTTGTTTAAACTTCCTTCTTATCAATTGAACGAATTAATAGAGATTTTGCAGCAAATGTAGTGTTTGTCCCTTTTTGCTAAGACTAACAAGAGAAGACTGATACTTCTTATGTTTGCATATGAAGCTACAGCTACACAAAGCCTCTTAAGTCCCAAATAAAGACTGAAAACAAGGGACAACAGCCGCCTTGCTTTTGCGGATCAGAGTGATGTATAGAAAGGCTCTCAGGGTGTTCTTAAAGGGCTAAATGGAGCTGTGTTGCATTAGCTCTCAGTGTTGCGTATAAGTCTGCCACTTGAGGCAGCTGGGGTTTTGTGTCTCTGTTGGTATCTGTATCTAAATGGGAGCAAAGCCATGGATGGCCCATGAAAGACTGCACTCTTATTGCCATTCCCGCCCCTCTGTCCCCATCACAGAGACATTCACAGACTCTGCAGGTGTTCCAAGGCTGCACAGGCGTCCTGAATTCAGATCCGGAAAGTTTGGGGGGCACTTCGGTGCTCCATCCTTCTTGGACACAGAGAGATGTTGTGTTTAGTTGTGTGAAAGTGCTCAGGCCTCCACTCTGCACTTTGGGATCTGTGAAGGCCTCTCATAGGCGGCTGCAACCAACATACTTGGGGTGACAGAGCTGGAAACAGCCCAGTAAATCTTAACACATCAATGAAAAGAAAAGACAGTTCACCCTGTGGAGCAAGACACACGCTGAGATGAAAGATGCCTCAGCATAGAGCAGCATTTGTCTTAGATGTTGGTGCTCTTCACACAGACTGAATTTACCTGTTAAGTCAATAAAAATGCACCAGGTACTGTAGCACTGTGCCACCCACTTTTTTATCATTCTGGAGTGAGTTACGAAATGTTTCTGAACTTTGCACATCATCACATTGCTGGACTTTGAAATAATCATTACATGAAAAGTCACTGATCTTTAAAGTTTAACATTAGCAATGTTTATTTCCTGAATAACAGAAATAAAGTTCAGCTGCAGCCAGAGGGAAGAATATGCACTTAACTCATACAGTTTTCTTCAATTTGCTCTTATCTGGGCTAGAGCTGCAACGGCAGAGTGGTCCTATTATTATGCTTTATTCATCCATTTGTGTGGGGGTGTTAGAAATAATGATCATATTTTCTTGCCATATTCATTCAATTTAATGTTTGCAGAACCTATAAAAACTCATTATGTAACTGAGAAAGTTTGAGAATGTGATCTAAACAAACAACAGGAAACACCATCAGATAACAGCATGTTTAAAAGGTAAGGAAATTAATGTTTATAGCAATTACACATGTTTAGACATCTAACTATTTCTAAGTATGGGCTTGAAAGGCTGCATGTGATTTTTGTTTACTTGATGAAACCCAATTTTCTTGTAAAAAAAAAAAAAAAAAAAAACTTTTCTCAGCATGGTTTGAGTTAAAGAAAACTAAACAAGTGCAGCAGAGTGATGAACAAATTGCAGAAGTTTTTTACTTCTTGTCTCGGACTCATAGATAGACATTGGCCAGCTTGTTTCAGGATTAGATGTTTGTCTCCTGAGAGGAAGCTGAGAGGCTTTGCAGATGCAGCTGTGATGACACCATCGCTCTGACTGTTTTACACAGCTGCAAAGGGCCCTCCAACTCTAAAAGATGGCATTAGCAGACTCGTTTTGTGACAGCTGTTTGGATGTAAAGAAACAAAAGGGAACACTTGTCAGGTTGAAACTCAAAGGATATGGAGGCTCACTTCAGACTCTAATGTGCATTAGCCTCTCATGTTCTCAATGCTATCCCTTTAGGTGGCATCATCTGCCGCTATGAGGGCTTTATTAGCGACAGGCAGCTCAGACTGCTCTCCTCATCTTGGAAAGGCTCCCCAAACTGAGTTTAGTGAAGCATCCAGGAGAGTTCATTGTAGATGTGCACCTGACTGACTTCACAGCGGTGTTCTCCTGCTGTTAGTGGTATGTCAGCCTTAAGATGAACGTAATTTGTGGTTTACAGAAGGTGATTCAACTTCCACACCTGAGTGACTTCAGTCTGCCCAACAACTTGACTTTACATGCATGCAGTGCAATATATTTTTTCTAAGAAAACACATTAAGTAACTTAGTGTACTTTTGGGTTATGATTTAGTTTTCAGTCATTCATCATCAAGTGTATCTGATGGGTGGTCTAAAACACTATTCTTTGGATGACTTAATTTCCTTTTTTTTTATCCCCCTAAACCCTGGCATGCTAAGTTAAAGATGCAGTTAAAAGTACATATAATGATTTTGATGTTGTGGACACAGAAGGTACATTTTACAGCTGTGTGATTAATGTAAATTTTATGTAAAGAGTTACTCATCATTGTGTAGAATGTTGTCTGTTCACTTTCATGATAATATTAAGCCGTGGAAGGTTGTATCTACAGTGCTGATGTATTATTACAAATAAATGTAACTTTGTATTAGTGCTGCTTCAGTAGATGTCTTAAAATATACACCTCTAAAATGTAAATTACTCTTCTTTTAGACTATAGTTTCAGTGAATTAGGTATTGTCTGTTAAACTGAAGATAATTAAGGCAATCAGAAACTGTTAACCTGTGCTGTGTGATTCACAGCACTGGTTCTCACGCAGTATGAGAAATTCAATTCACTTGTGTCAGATCAATCAGGAGATTATGTTAGAACCATAGGCAGTCATGTCACTGCCCATGTATCTTATGTACTCAGAGAACTCTAGAAGTACAATGTTCGTTGTGTTTTTGAGTCATCAACTTCTTCATCTGCCTGTATCCCCTGAGCATCTTTAATATTTTCTAGCTAAATGCAGTCAACAGAGCAGCTCATCTTGCTGTAAGAACTTGGAAACTTTATACTGCAACGCAGCTGGGTTCTCATAAGAGTCATGAAAGAATCCATCTTGGACCATTCACTAATTTAAACTGCCTGATTTCAGCTGTAAAGACAGGCTACAATGGCAGCTCCTGAAAAGATTAGTGCAGATGCCTCTTCAGCTTTATTTTGATCAGAAATGAGCCTGAAATTGAATTGAATAGGGAGAATAAAAGCAACACTTTACTTCTGAATGAAGGTAAAAAGTACTTGTCCTTTTCTAAATATGAATGTTATTCATGATTTTGTGTGACAAATCATCTAGTTCTTCAGATTTATAGAAACATGAATTACTCTATCATAACTCAAACGGAACATGGGCAGAGCTGTGAAAACATTTCTCATAAAGGGAGTTGGGTTTGTCCTACTGCTGGTTATAGATTTATGTCAGAATAAAACATCAGCTTTAATTTGTGCAGCCCTTTATGAGTCAGATCTGGACATGCCTCGACTTGTTCCCATCTATAAGACCTCCTTTAAAGTGAAGCCTGCAGCCTTTTTGGCCAAAAAAAAGTGCAAAACATTCCAGCTATGCAGCGAAGCACCTTACCCTTGGCTCAGTGAGCATGCTGGGACCGAGCTGCTCAGCCCAGCCCTGCTGCTGGAACACAGCCAATTGGCCCAGATCTGGAACACATGGCTAGTGCTCACACGTGCTCGGGTATGCATGCTATGTGAAGCAGCTCAGACAAAGGTGTGTTTATCATAAAGCATGCATGTTCTGCCTGTTCCAACCGCTACAGCAAACAACATGCGAGTGAGGCTTGTAACGAGCACATTGTTTTTGGCGTTAATGACTGATTTTAGGGTTCAGCAGCAGATATTTTACAGTTTGAGTTTTCAGCACTCAGCCTGCCGACATCTGCTCTCTATTATGCTAATTGACTCCTCCCTTTTAGAGCATGTTTGTCTTGTGCACAGGTCACTGAGCAGAGCCAATGCGCATGCATCGACACACATGTTTAAACTCCCACAGAAATTATTCCAGCTTTCTGCTTAAAGCTTCAAAACTGGAAATCACACATGGTTAGTGCAGTCAGATGCCATGGAGCCCACATTTGGTCACTGATTAGTATAGATTAAGTAAAAGATAAGCTTCTCACATGTGAGTATTCCCCCCGTTTTTGCCATAATATGGTAATAAGCTGAACATGTGTCAGTTTTGGTTTGATGGTCAGACAACTGAAAGCTTTATTCAGGCATCGCATTGGGCTTTAAGGAATTGTAACAGACATTACTCACTAGTTTACATCTGAAATAATTATTAAAAAAAAAAAAACAATTGGATGATTAATGAAATTATAATTAAATTTAGATATCTGGTAGTTGCAGTCAAATAACCACATTTATGACATCAGCTTGAGTTTTCAGTCAGGAACTGAACTTCTAAATACTTTGATTTCTTAGATTTTTTATGTTACTCAAATCTAACTCGAAATGGAAATGATGTCGACTCGTTTTAGGGAACTTATGTACCACAAGTGGGAAAAGTGTTCTAATGGTGCTTTTCTTCTGAAGCATATTCTACCCATACACTTGAGCACCCACTTCAACTTAATCGTCCGTGTTTGTATCAGAGAATTGTCTGGGCCCTGCAGTGGTTTCTGAGGTGACAGACCGGTATGTGAGGAATCTGTGTCCGAGGTCTGACAGCAGGGCAGCTGGAGCGGAGAGCGTGGGGAATTGGCCGACTTGCTGCAGAGGCACCTGTCCTCAGTGAAAGGCTTCTCTGTGGAGCCAAACAGGTGTCTGCAGAGCAGTTAAGCCTTTCACTTGAAGCAAACACACTGAATTATAGTCATTTATCCTTAGAGGCCTTCATCAATGTTAAGGTCATTGGCCAGTTGGCTTTCCGCCTTCCTTTTTATTTATTTATTTTTCTCAGTGAAGAAGGCTTCCTTCCTGCCAAGGTTCCTCCGTCCTTCTCCTCTCAGCTGGTGGTGTTTATTGTGTCGGTCCTTTAACCAAGCAGCTCAATGACTCCGTTGTTGTGCCTCAGGATCTCACTTTCTGACATGTCAACGCGGCATTGATGCTCCGACCCTCCTTCTTCCTCCCTCTAAACTGCAGATTCCTTGAAAGGGCAGCGCAGGAAGTTGCTCTGTCAGGTGCACGTCCGGATGGATTGGTAACCTCATGCAGGATGAAGGAGCGCTTGTTTTCCAGACTTAATTGACCAACCAAGAAAATGAAACGGGATCAGCTGACTGAAGAAGAAGATTAACAAGGGGTTCATTTCCCTTTAGAACAAATTATTATTTTTTCTTACTTTATTCAACAATTGACTTTTTTAATTAAGGTCTCACTTGACTTACTGTTTAGTTTGGAAAGCAGTTTGAAATGTAACATCACAGTAAACAGAAAATGCACAAAAGAGGAGCTTGAATTTCTTTTATTCTTACTGAAAAACATTTTTGCACAGCACCTAACAGATCACAGCAGCCTTCTTCTTATGCAGCTAACTTAAAAACAAAACAAAACAAACAAAAAAAAAACATTAGAAGGAGAATGATTAAGTTGTAGTAATGACAGCAGTGCAAGTTAGGATATATCTTACAAAAATGAAGTATTTCATCTTTGCATCAAGGATTTATCATTGTAAGAGATGGGTGACATCTCTGTTTCTAGATAATCCCATTGCTTTTTTTATTCAACAGAAGAAAAATCTTGTCATTTATCTCATTATTGCTCCTAGCAACATGGGCAGGTTGCAGAATTCATGCTTGGCAAACAATGCAGCTGAGGCGTTTTGAAACAAAGGACACGATTTGACGTCAGCACCTCAGCTCACTGAACAAAGAAACAGCATCCACATAGTGGAGAAGTGGACAATTGCAGGAGGTGCAGTTCAGAGTGGGAACACAGGCCACAAACACCCGGGGGTGGCTCTCTGTACTGCTTTCAGCTTCATCAGATCTAGTGATTAAAACTCAGACTGATAAGGAAAGCCTGGAGGCACAGTATGCTACTACGTCACCAGCTGATAAAACAAACAGTGAACGGGGCTTATTCATTTTTTGCAAATTAGGTATTTTGTCTGTGTGCACTCATACCTAAAAGCCCGCACTTTTCCACCTAGTTACCATGGACACTAAAGTACAGAGCTTAAAATTGTTGCCGTTGGTGATGTGCACACCTCTCAGGCCTGACTCTCAGTGATACAACAAGAAAAGGAGGATGAGGATGTGCAACATGGAGGAAGAGACCTGAGATAAGGGTGAGAAAGAAGAAAAGTTTTTAGATTTTCTGACTGAGAAAAACTGGAGTTACTTATGACACATCAGATTCACTGCTGTGATAACACTGAATCACAGCGAGGCAGGTTGCACTCCAGTTGCAATCCAGATCATTAACTGTGTAGTCTGCACCTTCCTCAGTCTGTCCTCACTGCTGACACTTCCCAGAAAAGCTAATGTGATGCATCAGTGAATATGCTTATCAGTTTCCCTGCATAAAGTCAGTGGTGTTGAGGCGTTAAAACTTTATGTCTTAATGATCCTGTAGGATGGGACTCCTCATCCTAGGCTAGTTAATGGATGTGTCACAATGGGAGTTTCTCATTGTTTCAAAGGTGGATTTGTGGTGTCTCACCAAAATAACTTCTTCACACAGAAAGGCACAGAAAAGCATTACAGACAACTTTTTTTCTTAAAATCTGAATGATGACAACAACGAACCTCAATTATGACAGAAGTGCCTTCAACTGTCCCAATGTGTCCTCTGCTCTTTAGCAGAAAGACAGCTGTTGGCGCTCTTTGGCCTCAGATCTGTAATTCATTTTTCAGGTCATCTACACATCAGCTAACAGATATAGATCTTTCCTCTGCTTCTGTATGGTGGATTATTGTTATGTTTTTATAAAAATTAGGGTTTATTTAATTAAAATTATTCACCATCAATGATGCACAACCAGTTTTCATTTCCTCATTACACCAGAAGAACTTTTCACAGGTCATTTCTTCAGTTGTAGATTCAGTGGTAATCAAATATTCATGGTATTAATGCTTTCACATCTCACCTTATCTATTAATATCTTATTTATTTATTTATTTTTGTCTGTAGTGGTCTTAATCAGTCAAGAAAGATAGAAGGGTAAGCAGAAATAGGCGGATGTCATGACATGCAGTAAATGGCCCTAGTTCAGGACTTGAATAGGGTTAGCTCTGTGGAAAACTTTCATCATCTGAATATAGACTAAGATTTTTCAGTTTTTATTCTAATACATGAGTCAAATTTGAAAACGTTCTGCTCCCTAATTTACACACCAGTTGAAATGGCATCATTTAATCACATTTTGCAGCATCCCATGGGCAACATTTGTGTAACTGCTAAATCTTTGATTGTAGATTGTTGCTTCATTTCCTTTCCCGGTGCACAGAGTGAATAGGTAAAGTTGATTAAAAGATCTGTTGTCCATTAGAAGAATTATCTGCAATGCCCACATGCTGCTGTAGCCTTCTGGAGACACAATAATGTAGTAATTAAGCAACAATAGTGTTTGTGGAGCGTCTGCTTCCACGATCTGATGCAAGAAATGACTGTAGTCTGTATTTCAGTCTGGATGCAGACTGTGTTGCTTCTCTCTCAAGTTGTTTGGAATTACTCTGCTCTGCATATTTTTAAGGAGCGTCAATCAGTCTGCTGTAAAAGAATAGTTGTAATTGAAGGGTGATGAGAGCTGTTTTTCTCTGAGGCGCTTTTCCCTTGGGTACACAGCAGATCTGCATGCAATGAAAACAACTGTCCTCTTTGTCTGCTGCGGGCTTTGGCATTGAGAGTCGACTCCATAATGAGCGTGCCAAAGACTTCTTTAACATATAAAATTAGATTTATGATGATAGTAATAGCCCATCCTCCCTTCCTCTGCTCCTGTGAGCTCATACATCTATAGGTGATTATAATAAAACTTAAGTTTTAAGTGTGCTTTGATTTAATGTCTCTCCTCTGGTGGCTAAATCTAAAATAAATTCTCTTTTAAGTTGACCTGTCCGTGTTGACTTCTGGTCTGGGTGAAACTGATCTTGATGGCTTTAAACTCATAAAACAAAATTCATGTAGAGCAAAAGGAGGTTGTTATGCAGGAATAATATCCTCGTAGTATCAGGTCATAAACTGCAGTATATTCCTCTTCTGTGTTCCTGAAGAAGTCAGTTAATTCACACTGAAAATGAAATTTGAATAGTTTAATTTGGGTAATAGCATAAATGATCTGACATTACTAATTATCTTTATATGTAAAATGTTTCTTTTTTTTTAATGGTTTCTAAATATCTTGTATAAATTACAATATCACAGATGTTTCATTAAAACTCACTTCAGTCTTAATTTACTGGAGTTTATCTCAGGTTGGATATCCTGCCTTCACACTTGAACAGTATCTGAACCTTTAAATCTTGAGTTAATCCATTTTAAATGTAAAGAACGGATTGCATATCTAGCATTTAAACCAGAGAAAGTACATTTAAAGCATATGTTTTATAATAGAAAATGCTTATCTCTGGATTTACTAAGCATTAACTTTCCAACCTCTCTGTGAACCAGCTGTCATTTGCTCTGAACAGCAACAAAATTAGCTCATTTGGGTGTTTATAAGAAAATATGAAATGGGTTAGAGTTTCAGAGGAAGATTGATATCACTTTGGCTGAATGTCGGGGTAACATTAGAGCTTGGAGCTTTATTTAATGTGGAGCATAAATGACCAGCCTGCCTTTGAATAAAGGCTTTCGTTCAGATTAAGCAAACAACACATTAAGTGGTTAGTTTGTGAGTATTAAAGGTGTTAGTAAGCAGATTGCAGACTGAGCCAAACTAGTTGTTTCTCCCAGTTTGTAGTCTTAACACTCATGGATAGCTTTAAAATACAAATATACTGTAAACATGTGCTGAAGAAGTAATGTTTAAATCTTGCTACTTCTTTTGTTTCATGTCTTTGTGCAAAGCTAAGCTAACTGTCGACTGCAGGTTCATACAACTTTCATGTCTGAATTTATCAGCATGTTTTTCAAATTTTACTTGAAGTTTCTGGTCATTAAAAGAGTGGAAATTCAGACAGTGGGGTAAAAGAATAACCTTAAACTCAACACCTACAAATGAGCAAGTATTGTATGCCTCATTGCTGCAGACATCACAGATTTTGACAGACAGCTTGTACAGTAGCTGGCAGCACGCTACCCCTTCCACACTTAATCTACGTTAGTGCTGATTTCATGCTGCACCTCTTGATAACTGTGACTCCAATAGCTGATTCATTAGTGCTGCTTAAAGAAAAAAAGTAGGTGACTGAGTCTGCTAATCCAGCTGAGTATGCATACAGTCAGTAGGCTACTTCTTCCAGTAGGCCTTGCAATGTATTAGCAGTCTCGGATCTGCTCATTTCATTGCAGGTGTTCAAGAGATTAGTGTTGCAGCACTGCAGCCCCTCAAAGCCACCCATCATTGCTGCAGACATTTTTTTTCTTCAGCATAAATCTGCCTCTGACGTGGAGTTAAAATTAGACTAGCCATCTGTGATTAAAGCAGCCAGAATTTACATGTGTGTGGAAAAAAAAATTATAGTGTGTGAGTTATTCCATTTTTTGCTAAATACCAGCCTTCTGTTGCTCTTCTGCAACTTTTGAATCCTCAAATTTGTGTGAAAGTGAGCAGTAAAAGGGAGAGTGAGGTGTTTCACACCGACTGCATCCATAAAAGCAGCTTTTAGGACTTCTTCGCAGACCTGTAGGTCTTCCTCACATGTGCCACATGTTAAAGCTCACAACTTTCCTTGATCTCCAGGTGCAGGCCCCCACCCACCCAGGCTGTGCACAAACCTCCCTTCAGCCAGATCAGATGTAAAGAGTCTCCTTTTAAGCTCTCCTTTCCTTTAATGTACATGGTGCAGGCCCTTGTCTGTGTGGGTATGCTTCCGATATGGTGGTCTCTATTCTTTTTTTTTTTTCTTTTCCCTGCAGTGTGTGTGAGGGGATGAGAATAACTACACTCATGCATGCATGAGCTCAGCTCTTCATGCAAATGATGGACCTTCTCTCGCTCAACCCCCAACCTGCACAATAAGATCAGGAGCAGTTAATGGAAGTGGATTGATTTTCTTATATTTTGTGCACACAACATATAATCTGGCGGAAGTTGACCAGGAAAACGGAAGGTTCTACAGCATTCTGTTCCCATCTATTCCCAAACCTTCTGAAAATGTTTTTTCAGGCTTTTTGGGACCCGTTAAGCTGTTCCTCATATTGTATAATATGTATTATGCAATGTAGCAGTGTCAAATACAATATGGGGCTGCACATCCATGAAGTAGAGACCTTGCAACTTACTAGATTGGCTTCTTTTAGACTTTCACAATGTATTAAATCTTAGAACAGTGGGCTTTTTTGGGGAGGGAGATTCTGAAAGAGGCAGCACCTCATATGTATGGTTTCAAACAGAACAGAGCATGACCTAAAGGGTGGTATAAATAACTTCTATCATATAAATAAGGATTTATTTGAGTAATTGTTCTCCAGTGAAGTTATACCATTAAAAAAAAAAAATAAAAAAAAAATAATGTGGCTCTGGGACTTAGCATAATTAAGTGACCTTGACATCCTAGTAAAGCTAACTAGCTCTTGCCTCTAACCTAATACATGATTGTCATAATAATTTTTCTCCCTCTTATATTTCTCTGAATCTTTAACAGCCTCTGGTGTAACAATATTCCACGTGTGAGTTAAAAGGAAGTCTTGAATTTATGATGGCTATAAATTCATAAAGTCAGCAGAGCCAAACTGAAGAGCTGGATTAGCACCTTCTGTTGTAACTGAGCCCTCGCTGAAATAGACTTCATGTCACAGCCCAATCATGCTGATGAAGGGAGACAGTGCAAGGGGATTATAACTTGTCGAAAGTGCTGTCTACCCTGCTCTCACACTTAAGAGTGGATTATAGAGTCTCACAGGCTTCTTTCAGCCTACAGATGGCTTCTGCTCCTTCTACTGACCCTCTGTGTATATACCCATCCTTCCTTCCTCTCCTCTTCTGAGGTTTTTTTAGCCAACTCACGCTCTGGCAGGTGGCTTTTTATCTATGGTTTGCTATCATGGCCGCATATAAGCTGCACTTCTGGCAACATTACGAGTCATCGTCATTTAAAACTGCACACAAAGTGACTGATTTTCTCTCATATTGGATATCTCTGTCCAGGAAATTTAGATCTGCTTTAAGGAAAGAACATGAAGTGAAGTGAAAATATAATGTATGATGATATAAGAATTATTATATATACAACACAATATTTGTTCACACAAGTTTGTAGTATTTTTGCTGCAATATAAAGCAATAAATGACCATCCTCTTCTCTTGAAATTTAAAGGCCACCCAGGCTAAGTTGTAGTCTGTATGGAGTAATATTACTCTATTATCTGCTGCTGCTTTCTGCTGTAAAGCTGATGTAAAGCTGACATTTAAGGAAAACAAACTGAGATTTTGCTAACACTGTGTGAACTGGCTCACAGATGGCTTGTGCTCACCAATGTCAACACAGTGAGGTGAATTGCACATAGAAATAAATATCATTACATAAGCGATGACGGCATTAGTAGGGATGGCCCCAGGTGTCCTGATCTACAGTGTTTGTGTAGTCAGAGTGTTGTCTCAGCACAGGCATGAAACAAAATCCAAGAAACATCAAAACCCAATCTTTTGTTCAGTTTTTGTAGGCGGTGTCTGTGATTCTCGTAGTAAAACCATCCTTTAATGGTTTTCTATCTTGGTCCACATTTAGTCTCACTGAGTGTGTTACATGGAGTGCAGGAGATGAAGCCAGGGAAGGACGCCAGACATACACCCACACACACACACACACACATGCTCTGGTAGTAGTGCCTTTCTTCTTCTTGCATCACTTTTTCTTGCTTTGGCAAAGTAGCACAACAAAAATAGTATTTTTTTTCCTGTATTAGGTAGCATAAAATGGAGAGGGTTCAGCTACTACAATGGTTTAATTTACATGTGTGCTATAAAGGGTTTCATTTTCTGCCTGTCTTTTTAGGCTAGTCTGACACTGAGTCAGATGTGGTTGTATCTTTCTGTCTTGCTGATGAGCGTGGCCTGCAGTTTGTCAGCCATTGTTACTTCGTATGAAACGGATGCCAGAGGATGTTAGTGGCCAACAGAAGAAGTCAGATAGGATTTTGCAGGTGTCTCATTAGCAAATAAACGTGCACTTCAGGCTTGTGATGCCCCGGACATATAGTCCCCTGCCATCTGTCAAAAACTATACTAAAATTTTTTTTTTTTTAGGAATTAATGCCCTTTTTGCAACCAAATTGGACCCAACTCAAAATTAACCACCTGTCAGTTGATGCTAAATGGTAAATTACACATATTTGGTTAAATATAGTTAGCAATATTTAAAGCAACAACAGAGCAGATGAGGGGATGCTTAAGTACCTGCTGTTTATAAATTACTTGAAAGTGCATCAGATCAAAAGGTAATTCCAGTCTTTGCTAAAAACTTTGCTTGGATGGTGAATGATTAATGATTCAGAAATAAGTCTAGATTGTGTTAACAGATAAAAGTACTAAAACAGGAATGGATGGTCAGCTGCTTTAGTGTGAATGCTTTGCCAGATTTACAACTAACAGTTATATTTACTATCAGTCTGCCATATTTGTAAAGAATCTTGTACAATAAAAAGTTTGTAATCCAGTAATAATAGGTTTCTCAGGGCTACTAAATTATTTTAAAGTGCTGTGCAAAAGTTTTGAGTTACCCCTCCTTCTTTTTACAAGGAAACACAGTAGGCACAACAATTTACTGAAACATGTACAAACATACATGGAAATGTAGGTATATATGGTCAAATGGATAAATAAATAAAAGTTTGCTATCTTGACAAAAGTGGTAAAACCATGTTTTTTGTTTAACACAGCCTGAACCATCTTTCAGGGGGGGCTTTTTTGTCATTTCTTTAAGTAGTCTTGGAATAGTTGTCTAGGGTTCTTGAAGATCTTTCCAAAACTCTTCTTTGGGTGTTGCTTTTGTTTCATTTTCTGTCAAGATGATTCCACACTGCTTCAGTAATGTTGAGGTTGCTAGATAAGATTTATTTCTTCTTCGTCTTCTTCGTCTTCTTCGTCTTCTTCCTCTTCTTCTTCGTCTTCTTCTTTGTCTTCTTCTCATTATTATTATTATTATTATTGACTGGGCTAAAAATAATGATAATAAAAAAAAAACCTAAAGAACTTTTGCTCAAGAGCACTTTAAAAGATTATAAAAAAAAGTCTTTATTTAAAAGGAACAGTTTCCTTTACTGGGCCTTAGTAGTTGCTATTAGCTTTGCCTTCCTGTAAGCTTCACAGAGTTAATACATAGCATAATCTCTAGCAAACTACAGGTGTGGACAGCTTATCGTGTAGGCATTAAATCCCACACAAGGAGCTGTCACAGCGTCATTCTGTGTTCGTGTCCCACACAGAGAGCCTGTAAACAGGCCATCCTGCTACCTGTGGGCAGGTGTGTTATCACGCTCTTGTGAAAGTATATTCTGCCCCTCCCTTTTTAGACAAATGAGAAGGCTGCAGAGTGCTCGGCTCAAAGCCAAATGTGCTGTGGGCAAAATCAGGTTCCACAGGTGGAAACACCACCCAACCTCATGTCTGCTTCTTAAAGGGACATTTCAGTCATGAATCTTGTCTATAATGAGTATACGAACTGCAGGGTGAATACCTTCTGTCAGTAACAGCAAGCTTTGTTTAGTAAACCTAATGGGTGAAATAAGTAAGTAAATCTGCAGGGTCTATTAGGAAAGATTTAGCACCTCTGGGCTTCTCTATTAACAAAAAATCTGACTTTTGAGTTTTTTGTGTGCAGAAAGTTGAGTAAAAGCTTTAAAAAAGGTTCATTTTAAGTAGACAGTTGGTCCTGTTGTCCCTGCTGCAAAAAGCAGAAATAGCTATAAGTAACTCCTCTCTTCTCATTTGGAGAAAATTAAAACAAAATGTGGTTTGTGGTAAGACAGCCTCAAAGACAGCTGCAAAAACATCAGCTGTTAAATCTTTGGAAAAACATTAAGCTTTGTGAAGTTTCCATAATCAAAGTGCCAAAGCCACACGTGATATTAACTCTGACTTTTTTAACTTTTACACATATACATTAAAGTTCAAAATCACTGGCTGAACTTTTACTACTTATTTGCTGACTTATTCCAAGTCAGATGCAAAGACATTGCACAGACAGTTAGCTTAGCATAAAACCTGGCAAACTGGATAGTATACTGAAGCTCATTATCACTATATCACATGCTGTTGAAAACTAGTTAAATAGTGGCTCTAATTTTTCCTGCAAAATACAAATGGTCACATGCACTAACTGTTTTAATAATTGTTTAATTTGATTTCTAAAACATCACACACTCCACAGTGTCTGTGAAATCTGAACATTATTGCTAAAAACGGGAGGCTCAGACAAAGGAATTCTTGGCTTCTCACACACACATGCACACACACATACACACACTCAAATCCACGTGCAGTTGTAAGATTATAGTAACTGTATATGAGATAAAACAGAAGTCCTGTCTTCTCTATGCAGACAGGCACTGGTGGAATTTAAGGTATTGTTTGTGTATAATAAAGTTAATCCTGGTTGTAATGTGAAAAGACAAAACGTTTAACTCAAGGGTGAACATAAAAACTGGCAGTGAGCTCATGCAGGAGAAAAATGAGCAGTTCAGTGAAGTCTCTCGATACCGTATGAGTCAATGACAGGAGTATATTTAGGGTGTTAATGTGCTACAGACATGTGCTCTTCAAAGCTCCTGTGCTTTAGTTTTAGTTTGTTTAGTGCATCTCGCCAGCCATGCCTTCCGCCTTGGTAAACAGAAGGGAGTTTGTTTAGGAGTCTCATTGTTAGTCAGTACACTAGGTCTCAAGGTCACTCCGCTTTTCCTGGTAAGCGATGCAGGCTGTCACCAATATGTCCTCAATGTGTGGCCTGCAGGCTGGTCACTGTCAATGGAAAATCAACCCTCCGCTCTGCACCGGTGAGATTAAACCTGAGGGATTTGTACTTCCCACCGTCTGCCTGTCAGGAGCTGCACAGAGTGATGAACCATGTTGTGATGGCTGTCCTCATGGTATCAGCTGAATAAATGGACAGAGGGTTAATCTGCACCCCAAAAGAAGATTTGAGGAGGGTTGGGGGAAGAGAGGGGGCAATTAGAGAAGAGAGGGTTAGAGAGGTCTGGTGGGGGCATTTCACCTGCAGAGGGATGAGTGTGTTTTCCCCATGCTATCAGAATGTAATAATATTGTCTGGCAGAGAATCTGAGGTGATTTGAACATGATCATCTCTGCAGCAGAGCAGCTGAACAGACAGAGGGAGGTGATGAAATTTTTATGAGATGATTGTATTATACTGTATGTTGTAAAATCTTAAGCTGCTCCCATGTGACACCCCATCACCACGCTGAATCATTGTTTATGGATTTCTCCCTGGATGCTCATTGACCAAGCTGTGAACTGTGGTTGAGGAGTTGTTCTAAACATTCTAGGGAAAGTTGTTTTAACTGAGCTTTATAAGATAAATGTTCTTACTTTCTTGTGTGTACACTAAGATGTTTTCTCTCTGTGAAATGTTTACCCTCTAATGACTTCACTACAACTGTAGCTAGCAGCTAATACAAACAATGAGTTGTAAATTATAGAAATGAGTCACTTAGTGTATGAAGTGATAAATTCGACCAGAAGTGAGCTCGCTCAGTTTTCCTACAGCATAAAGCGAAGTTGTTAGAGTTTTGCTTCGTTTCACAACCTCTCAAAATGGTTTTAAATCATATCAAGAACAACCAAAACATAGTTGATATTACCTTAGATGGACATTTTTTGCCTGTTCCTGGAACTTGTAATGCCATTTTTGGTATTTTGTGATTTTTTTTGGACTGAGCAATTTAATGATTTGTGTGATATTCTTAGCAAAAAGTTTATTAATTTTGTCCTTTCTAGAAAGAGCTCACTGGACAGAGGAAATGGGCTGTGTAACACATCAGCCCTGCCATTCACTGCTAATGTGTTGCCACAAAGTCGCATCAAATTTGATTCACAAGAGTCATGCAGTACTACAGTATCACAAGAGGGGCTGGACACATAAATGTATGGCTGTGGAGCTTCCTGGGACCGGGAAAGGAATTGTCCTGACAGTCTGTGACTAGGCTCTTTTCGCCTGTCTGTCTCTTTGTGTTTCAAATGCAGAGCCTGAGCTGTACGGGGCCTCGGGCTGTTCCCTGCCTGCGCCTGCATCACCCTTGACCAGAGCAGAGCCTGTCACTTCCCATTTCCTCGTACTTTATGGTTGTGGGACAGGCAAGGCTCTCCGTAGTAATTCCTTTGTGATGGCGATGAGTAGTGTAAATGATTTCACACACAAGATGCTGACCAGGCTCACCCAGCCTCTAATCGATTGGCCCTGTTTTGCAGCCCGTTGTGGCTTGCTAATTGGTCTCCAGTACCCTGCTGACACAGTAACCCTAATGGAGGAGAATTACCTCTGTCTTGTCATGCATTAACCTCCCTCCTCCACCCCCTCTTTTTATCAACCCTCCCTCGCTCTCGGGCCTGACCTTTGCTCACATCCCCCCATTCAGTTCACTCGTTTCACAGATGGTTGGACGGGGTGAAGTGCATCTTGTCACATGTCCCTGTGCCTTTGGGAGCTGCAATCAGGTGACATTGCCAACTAAATTAAAGCACCAAAAGGCAAACATTTACTGTTTGTGCACTGTTGTCCCCTAATTAGTTTAAACATATCATAATTTAAACATAATTTAGACACAATCTGGGTCAGGAGAGGTCTCTTAAGAGAGGAGGTCAGATTGCACCTCAGGCCCTCTGAGTTTGGCAAAAAGCATATTCATCTTTTTATGTGCATCTTATCTTTCTGTTGTTGAATGTAAAATGTAAAGTAATAGATAATGCTATATATATATATATATATGTGTATATATATATATATATATATATATATATATATATATATATATATATATATATATATATATGTATATGTATATGTATATGTATAAGCTACTGAACCTGTGTATGTCTGGATGTGTTTGCTGTGGGCTTCAATATTGTGCAGCAGCTCACCCTTTGTGGTTGCTACCTTCATTATTAACAAGTCTGAATATTTCATGATAACATCATGGTATTGGATTTAGGAAAGGGGCTGCCCTAATGAGCTGTGTCACTTGTTCATTTGGTCTTAATCTGAGCTGGTGAAATTTTGCCATATAAAATGCACAGGGTGGTAAATGAAGAGTTCATTATTATTTTTTTTAATTAACATACAAAATTTGGCCTACTGCTGTACAAGATAAGCAAATTATGCTTTTTTTGTTTTTGTTTTGTTTGTTTTTTTATTGTTTTGTTTAGGAAAGGACTCCAGCATGAAGGCGAAGGTTACTCTGAGAAAAACAGTAGCCGTGTTCAAAACAGTGCTTTTGTTATCCACACTGCAATAAGTGCAAAAATATAGCAAGGGAAAGGGAATAGTAAAAGAAGCTAAAAATTTGAATCCTCAATTATCTCTTTATATATTATGGATTAACAGAACCGGCTCCAAGTTGTGTTTTCTTTCAGCTACAATAACATAAATTTGTGCCGACATATCCTCTGAAGGGGAAGGATGAAAGAGCCAATGTCATTAAAGTCAGTGGCTTACACATCTGCCTTCATTGTGCATGTGAGTGTGTTAGTACGTCATACAACATGATGAGTCAGAGAACTTCTCAGATTAGGAATGAATTTAACAGAGGAACACTAACGGCTGCATACCACTGCTCATACAAATGGTCAAAGAAGATCCTTTTATCTCTGCTTTAGGGCCAGGGTTTGTAATCTAACTGATGGGATTTGAAAATAATTGCTCTTTTTGGAATGTCTTCGAATGTGTCATGTGTATTATTGACTTATTGTGGTTATTATAATAAGTGTAACTTTTCTTTTTATTTTTTGATGCAGTGAGGGCGTCTTCAAGTGTCCAGAGGATCAGCTTCCATTAGACTATGCCAAGGTACAGCCAACACTTCAGCACATCACACTTTAATCCATGGCCGATCCCAAACTAAAAGAAAAAAAACAGACAACATGACCACCACTTTTTCACTTTCTTTGTGAGCTGTTTGAGTGTTAATGTCAACATAAAAATAAACATTTGAGCTGCACGTGTACCATAAAAATCTAACACTAATCCTTTGCAACTTATTTCAGGCAGAGACTCACATCAAGTCATAAAAACTTATTAGCTTGTAAGAATGAACAAACTTCAGAACACAGAATTAATCAGTTTTGTTGAGCCTGTCATTGTAACCTGCTCAAAATCATAATCCCAACATAATAAATAATAACTGGGACGGTAGTGAGAAAAATAAAACAGAAAGAAAAATGTTGCTTTTAACCCAAAATTTAACAGGCACGTGGAGCGACTGTCACTTTTGCCTTTTCGGTAGGAATAAAGGAAATGATCAACATACACGAGCTGCAACATGTAATTAAACTTTGGAACATTGGACTAACTCGGAAAATAATAATAGGGATGCAAATGAGGAGGAAACAAGCAGATACATTAGATGGTCAAGCCACATGGCTTCCCTTCCAGAACCTGGTTCTGCTTTTGGTTTTCCTTCTTGTTTAAAGGGAGTTGTTTTGTTATTTTTTGTTTGTTTGTTTGTTTGTTTGTTTTTTATCAATGTCACCTGCAATTGCTCTGGATGGGAGATTGAATTTAAGAGAACAATTGATGCAATCTGTTGGTTTCCTTGTTTAGGCAGTTATTTTATTTGAATTAGTTTTTATAAATGTAACTATTTTAAACTGGAATATTGTGGATTTAACTGGATTATAATTGTAATGAATTGTACTGTGTCTCTAAAGTGCCTTGGGATGACTTTATTAAGAACTGGCGCTATACAAATAAAGCTGAATTGAATTCAACGAAATATAGTCAAGATATAAATTGATTGAGATGGTCTTAATCAATGGGAATTATACACACTCCCTCATTATGTTGCATCTGGTCTTAAACAGAAAACTGCAGTTTAAGATGTGACTTTGACTTTATTATGTTACAGTAAAAACTGTAAAATTTATTTCAGTGAATTCCTGTAAAACATAAAGGCATTAAAACTTGTCTTAACCAAAAGCTAGAAGCTGCAGCTCATTTCATTACACAGAATAATTTATTTAAACCACTGCACTAAATCTCTCCCCATCCAGAAGAAATAAATTTCAGCTGCTCTCTAAATGCATTTAATCAGATTGTGCTCAGGGGGGTGGAGGGTGGAGAGATAAGGACTATCTGTATTCAGAGTCAGAGCTCTCTCACGTGTGATATCCACATTTCAAAGTGAGAGATGGCACCACAGGGATAAGGAACAGGAAAGGATCATCTCCTTTTCTGTGGCGCTTTTGGCATCAACAGATATTTCTCCCATGCACTCTGTTAGCTTTAGCCTGATTTAGCCTTTAAGGCTTAAACAGCACAAGCAGTGGCACGTTGCTGGATCGGATATTATGCAGTGCGAACAAACCTCATTAAAATCCACAGCAGAAATTAAAAAGTGAAGATTTAAATTCAAGAAGTCATACTGAAGTGCAGAAACACCCCAATGGTGTCACACAGTGAAGGACATCATTTTACCAAAGCTGCTTAAAACGACAAGAGAGGGGAAATGTTTATGTTCAGGGGTTAACCAGAGCTGCTGCAGGTTCATTGTGGCAGCAGTGAGTCTGCATGCTGTGCTGCAAACGATGAAGGCGCCTGTAGTGGCAGGGACTCCCCATGGGAAGGATGTACTCATGGCGCACCTGTCAGACATTGTTATTTACCTAGGCTCTCACAGGCTCCCAGTCGCCTGCAAATTACCCCATCCTGGTGGTCTCCTGTCAGGGGTTATTGTAATGTGCTCGTTGTTCTTCGAAGACATGCACATACACAACCTTTCTACTGCAGAACAACAGTGTTGCAGTCATTACAGGATTGTATTGTTGCTGTCAAAGTAGTGAGAGGTAGCAATTGCTGCAGCAGACAGAATAAACCCCCAACTGGCAGCTCCAAAGAGCTTAACTCCCCCCCCCCCCAATCGCCCCATCAACCAGGGACTAAGTTATTAAAAGGTCATTATTGCTGTCCTCCTGCAGATTCCGAGACTGGAACAATAAAAGTGTTTAATTTTGCCAGAGAGGATTTTTTCCCCCTCTTTGTCTGTTCTCAGAAAATGTAATCATGGCAGCAAAATATTGCCTGCTCTTTTAGTACAAGGAATGCGTCACAAATATATATGTACTTCACAGCATTTGAGCACATTTAACAAGTATACTTTAAGACACTCGTTTAGTCTGATAGGGGCTTCTCACTCCTCACAAAGTAGCTTCAAACTGCGAGAGATAAATGGTTTATTGAAGGCGATTTTCCTGTTGAATTCTTAACTCGACGACTGTTGCTCTTATGTTTTGATGCAGATGCACGTGAGCTCGGTCTGGCTCCTTGTGAGCTGTGATTTGTTTAGAGGGCTGTTGTGACATTTTGAGGAAGTGGCTTTTCTTGTTTGACCAGAGTTCTGCATGTGTGATGGGGGGATGGAGGACAGAGCTGAAAATCCTCAGGACTGTGACCTGATAGGGAGGATTTGGGGTGTTTAGGCAAAAAACTGACTCAGTCCCATCGTACAGGGACTGAGGATAAGTGTTTTTTTCCTCTGCTCCACATCTCTCTTTCAGTGTCTCTCAAAGACCCTCTAAACCAATAAACAGTCATTACCATTGCAGTGGCTGTGGCTCGATTTGCTGTGCTGCAGTTTGACGAGGGTTTCTTCCTGGAAAATCTGTTTGTTTTTCTTCCTTTTAGTGTCAGTCTCAACTTACCTTTGAGTGACCAAACGCAGCTGAAAAAAGAATGACTTATTTACAGTATGCACATGTAGTGTTTTGCCTGGAAAATTTGAGGTTTTAGGAAGAATTGAAGGTGTTTCTCAAAGATAAAGCTGCATTTGGCAGACACATTCATTATATTTACATGCACAGTTTATGGTTACAGCTTGACTTGGTCAGTTAATAAGACTCTCCTTTGTCCCAGTATGCATGCGCAGGAGCAAGATCAGTGAACTGATACCACAACAGTGTAGACGATGTAAGAAAAACTTCAAGACAGTCTGCAGCTTCTAACTTTTTCTGTGGGACATCATGGTATATGTAAATGTGACTGAAACCAGTGCAGAGATGTTGTTCTTAAATTATTTGGATGGTGATTTTGTCAGATGCTCCTGCAATTATAAATTTTAATAGAGAGAAGCGACACTGTGGAAATGTTTAAATGAGTGTGAGTTTACTCAGTTTTGATGGGCTTCTTTGTACAATAGTTTCTGACACATTTAAATGCCTCCCAAAAGAAACAGGAAAAAAATGTGAATGTAGGAGTTTGGCTTCAGTGATATAAACTTACATGTTACTATACCTTGAGGTTATTCTTTGCTGTCACCTGCTTCTTTTCTTAGTAAAACAATCACAATTGTCACTAGCAGAAGAAGCAAAGATTAGTTTAAACAGAAAAATAATATTTGACACAAATATATATTTTCTAGTTATTTAATTATTATTTCTTACTGGTTAGGCTCTGTAGATTTTGTGAAAAGGAAAATAGATAATGAACTGTGAAGGACCATCTTTAGCTGTGGATTAATACACATCTTATGCAGTGGTAAGTATTTGCAGCAGAACAGTGTAAGTGTGCAAGAGTGCCCATTTTTATCATAATGAAGAAACTTGTCATGTGAAATGAAGTGGCTCTCTGATGTGTTTTCCACAGTTTAACAATAAAAATGAAGGCTTATCACTCTCAGGAATAACTTAGCTACACAGAAAATATTTATATGATGTTTTTTTAAAAAAAGAAAAACAAGAAAAATCGGATTTATAATATTTTAATGTTCTAACAATGTTTTTTTCTGTTTGGGTATTTGATGCTTTTCCTAATAAGGGAACTGAACTGGTCATTTGTGTTTTGATTTATTAGTTAAGTGTGTGAAGTGTATGCCTTTTGTAAAAACTGACGGCTAAATATGATCTTGCAGGTGTCAAGAGCCTTGTCTTCATTTTAATAATTTACGTTATTTCAGTGAGGCTTTCACTGCCTTCTTCTGTCTATTTTTGTAAACCATAAATTTTAATCTAATCCTTCAGCGTTAATTAGTTATTAGATACTTTTTCTGGATGAGTGTCATTTTTGTAGGTGTTGCTGTATCTGTCACACTGACCTCACCCCTGTATCTTCCTCAGATCTACCCGGACCCAGAGCTGGAGCAGCAGATCCTTGCACTGCCCATCCGCTGCATCCACAGTGAGGAGGGCTGTCGTTGGACCGGGCAGATGAAGCAGCTGCAGGTGAGAAGTTCTCATCTTCATTTTCACCTTCTCACCTGGCTCAGCGCCCAACATTTGGGCGAGTTTGCTAACCTATCATGGTGTCTCCCTCAGGGCCACTTCTCCACCTGCGCCTTCAACGTGATACCATGCCCCAATCGCTGCTCTGTCAAGCTGACACGTCGCGACTTGACCGACCACCTGCAGCATGACTGCCCCAAGCGCAAGGTCAAGTGTGAATTTTGTGGCAGCGAGTTCACAGGCGAAGCCTATGAGGTAAACACTCCAAACCGGTTTCTTTTATTTTCCTGGTATAACCAAGCACGATCTTGATGCAAACGACCCGTCATGACGACTCGTGATTTCCACACTTAGATGAAGGGCGTATCTGTTCAAATCACCTGGAAAAAGGAGTGTCTGCATGTCAACAGCTTATGAGTGTTTTGAAATAGCACGCATGTTAGCAAAAGGAAATAACCTGACTGCGTCTTTCACACTGAAAGAATTTCCCTAAGCAAGCAAACTGAGGTAGCTCATAGCTCCACTCTAACACCTCAACCATTCCTGCCCCTCCTCTGTTTACTCTGGACTCCCCTCTGCAAACAGTCCAACTTTCTACTCACATTTTAAGGATTCTGTTTTCTAAACTTAGCTTTAAGCTGGTTTAATTCAGTTGTCCTCAGAAGCAATTAAGACTAAATTTAAGTTAGTAAAGGGATATAGACTGATGCACTATAGTAGCAATATACAAATTTAATGATGCTGACTTTGGAGACAATTCAGATGTTTAAAGGTTTGAAATGCTTTGTCTGACACCTTTAAGAGCCTTTTTTTTTTGTCAGCTTTAGCTGCAAGAAATGAAGTAATGTCACTATAATGCTCTAATAAGATAAAAACCTGCAAAATAGTTACTAAATTAAACTTAAAGATACAGATTTGTTATTTAGTAGTAATATTCAGCTTTAAGATGAGTTCCCAAATCTTGTTTATGCAAATGCTATTTTGAATAAGCCAACCTATATTTTGCATGGATTGAATTTATAACTTTGTACTTTCTTTTTGTCACAGAACCACCAGGGTGTGTGTCCTCAGGAGAGTGTTTACTGTGAGAACAAGTGTGGAGCAAGGATGATGCGTCGTCTGCTGTCCCAGCACAGCATGGCCGAGTGTCCCAAACGCACGCAGCCCTGCAAGTACTGCGGCAAAGAGTTTGTCTTCGACACAATCCAGGTCAGTTTTGCACAAAGTCAGTGGCCAGAAGTTCGCATTTTTCACAAATGAATGCTTGAATTTCTTTTTTAGGAGCAAAATTGCTGTTATATCTGTCATGGTGAAGTGCAGAGACATGTTTCACTCATTCAGGTATCACTGTGTCCATTTCATCTA
Organism: Melanotaenia boesemani; assembly: GCF_017639745.1. NCBI lineage: Eukaryota > Metazoa > Chordata > Actinopteri > Atheriniformes > Melanotaeniidae > Melanotaenia > Melanotaenia boesemani. The sequence continues at coordinate 15,179,656 of NC_055690.1, forward strand.
CGGCTGTCTCAAACCAGGCGTAGCTGCAGTATGTTTCCATTCATGGTTTGTCTGTCCCTTGGCAGCTGGATGTTGGTGTGAGCTGCTGTTTAGCCTTTTGAGCTTTAATATGGAGGCACCTGCTGCTGCACACATCTGGCCAGAGGCGGAGCATTCTTTGTTACTCTCCCATCCCCCACTTACCAGGCTAAGATGTGTTGCTGTAACTCAGTCTTGGTTGCAGCATATAGTAACTCCTCATGAGAGTTTTAGGGTTTCTGGCAAATACACGTTTTATATCTATGTTTTAATTCCACTTGTTTAAGCAGGTGACTATGTCATATACGTATGTCTCCATGTTGTCCATTTTAAAAGCAAAATGATAAAGAATTGCAGCTGTCAACCCCCTTGAAATAAAGATTTGATTTGGTTTTACTTAAATTTGTTAAAAACAACTAAGAAATTTAGGATACAGTTTTATTTATCCGCCATTTCTTTGGTGTATTGCTGCAGCCTAATATTTTTAAACTTTCTAGGACAGATTTCTGCAATCATTATTTTGCAACCCAGCTGTCCTGTGTTCTTATCATTCATTATGTACTCCACAGAACCACCAGTATCACTGCCCTCGCTTTCCTGTCCAGTGCCCAAACCAGTGCGGCACTCCCAACATCGCCCGTGAGGACCTGGCTAACCACGTGAAGGACAACTGTGGCAGTGCACTCATCCTCTGTCCCTTCAAAGACGCTGGCTGCAAACACAGAGTAAGGCTCACCTGCATCATCTGCCTCTGGAGAAATTTTCCTCTTAACTCTGTTATTGATATGTTAATAATTCACCAGTTAGCTGGGCTTTTTTTCTTTTGGAAACATATGTCCTTTGTCACCATGTCAAAAGTGGCAGATTTTTCCCATTTTCAAATATCCAGTGCTGTGTCTGTAGGGTATATTGAATGAGAACAACACCTCTACATTCTAATAGCACATTTCTATCTATGTTTTAAACTCCCATCAATCTGTTGAAATGTGGACACGCTCAAGGGAGAGCAATAGATGAGCATTGAACTCTGTACTGTTGGCTCTATGTTCTGTTTACATTTAGAGCATCTGGAAAGCTTGATGCAAAATAAAAACACAACAGCTGAGTGATGATTCATTTTAACAGCCCAAGTGTTGACATATTTATCATATTCATATCATATTCAGCGTTTGTTTCCATATTCATTAAGTTGTATTTATGTTCTACACATAGTGTCTATCGTGTATGTTTTTTTAAAGATCCTCTAAGCATCTTGTAAACACATACTTTATCTGACACATTATCTCAGTTCTGCAAATCTACTGGTTGGCAAGTTACTGATTTATAATTTATTGTTTAAATTCCTTCCCTCCAGTGCCCCAAACTGGCTCTTGGCCGTCATCTAGAAGACACCACTAAGTCTCACCTGACCATGATGTGTAACCTGGTGGGCCGGCAGCGGCAGGAGATCCTGGAGTTGCGGAGAGAGATGGAGGAGCTGTCAGTCAGTCATGATGGCGTTCTCATCTGGAAACTGAATGACTACTCCCGTAAACTTCAGGAGGCCAAACTCCGGAGCAACCACGAGTTTTTCAGTCCACCATTCTACACTCACCGCTACGGCTACAAGCTGCAGGTGTCAGCCTTTCTGAACGGCAATGGCAGCGGCGAGGGCTCCCACCTCTCTGTCTATATCCGTGTGCTCCCGGGAGAGTACGACAACCTGCTGGAGTGGCCCTTCTCCTACAAAGTGACGTTCTCCATCCTGGACCAGAGTGACCCGTCGCTTTCCAAACCCCAGCACATCACAGAGACCTTCAACCCTGACCCCAACTGGAAGAACTTCCAGAAGCCCTGCAGCAGCCGCAACTCGCTGGACGAGAGCACCCTTGGCTTTGGCTACCCCAAGTTCATCTCACATGAAGAGATCAAGAAAAGGAACTACATCCGAGACAACTGCATCTTTATCAAAGCTTCTATAGAGATTCCCCAAAAGATAATGGGTTAAGATACTTTTTTTTTTTTTTGTCTATTCATGAAGGAGGAAGAGTGATAAAGACTGGAACTGATACCTAACCGTGAAAATTCTACATATTTACCCTTTAGATACTTTCTGCCCTGACAGCCTTTCCACCATAGAGCATGAAGCGAGTCTCTTTGGCTGAGCAAGCTGCCTTGTAGGACCTTGATGAATCACAGAGGAGAACGTGTTTGGTCTGCAGAACCATCACTCTCTGTTTTTTTTTTGGTTTTTTTTTGTTGTTGTTGTTTTGTAGTTGTTCTCTGTTTTGTTTTGTTTTTGTTTTGTTTTTTTAATTTTTTTTTTTTCTGTTTGCTAACGTTTTCTCACAGTCTACAAAAGCCTTGGAAATCAAACAGTGCCTAGAGAGTTTATCATAAGTTATACTTTTGTCGTTGTTTCTGCAGTACAGATGTTAAATATTATGGACAAGATGTAAAAATAAAGGTGAAGGGCTTTGCTACGCTTAAAGTAGAAAGAGCAAGTTGTTTAGATGCGCTCCGTTTTTATCATGGCTAATCTGAAGTAGAGGGAACCGGCAAGCTCAAACTCAAACCCGACTGCCTTTTGTTTACACATTCATACAATATATTGATCCTTTAACAAACCCATTTCCTGGTAAGGACTTCTCTTGAGGCTTACTTAACAACCAAAAAAAGGTGAGACTTGCAGCTCAAATAATTAGAATTTTCATGTTTTAATGAAATAGTCTGATTTTGTTAGCCATTACTATGCGCTCAATATGAAACTACAGCCAGTTTTACTTAACTTAGCATCGCTAAAAGACTGGAAATTAGTTCAAACTGCCAGGCTCTGTTAATGAACAGAATCCACCGACCAGCAGCTGTAAAGCTCAGTCATTGATCCAAACAAAAGCCTTTAGATGGAGCCAATTTGCTATTTGCTTTAGTTTTAGCTCTAAATGCTAACCAGCTGTCAAATATCTAATTTTCCATCAACCTTTAAAAGCTAGACTTAAAGAAAAAAGGCTTTTTATCTTTTTTCTTTTTTTTTTTTTTTTCCTTTGTCTAGTTTTTATTTTTTAGAAATAAATGAGCTGCCAACATTGAAGTTGTGGATCTGTGTTTCCTTCCCATTGCAGGAATTCTCTGTGACTTGTGTTTTTGAGTAGTTTGACCCGGTCGTAACTAGCTTCAGGAGTACTTTGACGTACCAAACACACACTTCATAGGGACCCAGACAGACTTCATATTTATTGTGGAGTCAGTCAATAAGAAAAGAAAAAGCACCTTTTGTCTCTCTCTGTATGAACAGAGCAGACAAAGAGGCCAATTTTTGGAGAACGTGCATTTAATAGTGAAGGAAAAGCCATGTGGCCTTTTTATACAGTATGTCTTCGCATGAGGGTTTTAGGGGTGAGCAGGGCATCAAACACATGCATGCTTCATGTGCTAACACCTGGATCACACTTTTTGTACTGTAACCTGTATTCTTGAAATCCTCTCCTGTTGATGACTATTTTGTCACTTTTTTGGACCATTTGAAAGTTGACAAACTGTCAAAAAGAATAGTTTTTAAGTTTCAGTTTTTATATACATAAAATGTGAACACTCCTGGTTATACATCCTATAAAGACCAAAAAAAAAAACAAACAAAAAAAAACAAAAAAAAAAAAAAACAAAAAAAAAAAAAACACCAGGGTGAAGTGTTATCATTTTGGGTGGCATTTGGAGGCTGGCATGATCTCTGCATATAGGTGGGTGTCTTGGGACTGACTGCACCTTTGTTGTTGTCATGGTTGACGGTAACTATCTTCAACTTGACACACAGCTCAGTGATGACGAAGAGCTACGGCCGTCCTCACCGCAGCACCATCAGGGATGTGGAGGACTTTGATGATACAGTTCACTCGTGATGTATGTGAATACTAATGTAAAAATGCAGAAGCACATTTTCTCTTTTTATTATTACATGAAAAAATTCCTCATTTCTTGTCATAATACCAGCTGATATTTTACATTGATCTAAAGAAGCAAGAAAATACGTTTTTGTAAGATTCTGTATTTTTAAAAATATTTAGCTGTTTTATAAAAACTCTTTTTTTTTTCTGTTGGAGAGTCGGGGTTGACTTTGGGATTTTTAGATCCTTCTCTTGGACATTTGGATAATATGTTTGTCTGTGTGGTTTCAACCTCACATATCCTGTCTGTATTATTTCTTCTTAAAAGTATTTATTTTAAGGAGCTATCATGTGAGTTTGTATTGATGGCACAACTGTTTTAATATGTTGATTGATGAGTGCTTGTCAGTTTCTTAACTAAAATAAAATACCATATATTATCCTTGTTTTGTTGTATTGGTGCTGTATGGGACCCAATGGAAATTGCATTATTATAAGGTGATAGTACCAGACCAACAGTGGAGTATTTGTAAAAGTGACCTGGGAAAAACACCGGAAAAAATATACCAATATCCATTCAAATGTAAGACGGTGACATTTTCTTTATGCTTTTACAATGTGAACAGATTTGTCTAAAGAACCACACGGTTAAATCCCATCCTATGAAAAACATTCACATTAACAAAACATTCCTACAGATCAGTAAAAATGTCTTACTGTAGTGACTCTATTCACTTTGCATAGATGATGCTTTTAATGATGTAAGAAAAAACAAGTTCATCCATTATGTTAAGATTAAATGTTGTTGTAATCAAAATGTGATCCACAAAACTAGAGATAAAGGGGGAGAAATGAGTAACAGGAATGTTGCTTTGACCTCTAATCCCTTTGAAGTACATAGTAATTACATATTTATACATCAGATAAGACTTAAACTGAGTTATGGTCTAATTAGTCTGAAAAGAACAGTGAAAATCAAAGCACCAGAAGTCAAAATATCCTGACTTTAAGTCTCTAATGCACCAAAGTCCCACACTTGATGGTTCCCACACTTCCCATGATGCAACTCATTAGTCAATCATGAGCAGCTGTGCACAGTAATACACTACTGCTTAATGTATTAATCAAGAGAAACGGACTGGACAAAGAGCCTTTCACTACACTCGCAATCATTAAAAAATAATTCAGTGTTAAAGAATAATCCTGCCCAATGTGAAATGCACAAAAAAGATAAGAAGAAAAAAAAAAAACTGAGTGCTTCTGGATGTTTTCACACGTCAACACCAGATTTTCAGGAGATTTGAAATGATCATAAACCAAATTTGCCAAGCTGTTTGGCATTGGCAGAGAAGATTTGGCAAGTTTTTCATAGGCACAATCCACATGCATGCTCTGCAGCTCATTCCACAAATTTGTTTCCTATTAAAATGGCATATATATATATATATATATATAATGGCATATTATGTAATATATTAAAGTAGCATCTTTTAAAACAGAAATAAACTGACCTTTCGACAGTATAAGACTAATTGCCAATACTAATTGTATAGCTAGATACACAAATTTCTGTAGTTTTTGAGCCAAGTTTAGATACAACGCATACTGTAGTAAAGGCATGTCATGGGCAAATTTAGTGATGTGAAGACCTACTGCACAAGGGTACTGACCACTTCAATGAATTCGCTAAAAAATACGGAAACAATTTTCATTTTAAATAACTGAGACAACATCCTGCTATCTCCTACCAGTTTGTTGATATGAGTATCAACTTTGCTTGATACCAGAGAAGATTTACAGTCATTACAAGTATAACACATAACAATTTTAAAACTGGTGGTAAAACTACTGCTAATCCCTGTGTGTGTTTTTCTACTCATGTTTTGTTATATCATTCACTCCCCTAACAGGACTTTGATGTAGTGTTTAAAATTTAATTCAACATTTACTTAAATTGAAAAGTAGCAACCAGAAGCTTCCAAAATTAAAACATACTATACCCTTAAAACACCACTGAATTACTGATTAAATTTAGATTTAAATTTAAAGTATTAATACCTAATGAAGCCAAAAAGCCATGAAGCTCATTTTGCTTTATGTCCTGTTGGTCTAGCTGAATAATATTCAAAACAAGCTGCAATTAACAGATTCTCATATTTTTTTTATCATCAGTACTTTACAGAAAACTTACCCAGTGTATGTTGTGCTTTTGTTCTCTTATAAAAGCAAATGTGCTTCAATAATTTCTATGTTAACCCCCACTTAGTGATGTAGATCATTGGTCAGTGTTGTTTTACTCCTTTCTTCACTCCAAAATTACTTTACTTGAGATGGGGGAATGTAAAGGAGCAGAGGAAATGAGACAGACATCAGCACATTTTAAACTATGCCAGGAGCTTGTATTAGCTTTCAGTTTGGGTAATATTCAGGATTTAGGAAAGGTGGAAATGAGCTTTTAATATTAAAGCCTCTGAGAGGTCCCTCGGGAGGACAATCCTGCTTTCCAGCGACTGTATAACAGCATTCTAAGGTCTTATAAAAACCCATAATCTTGGCTCTGCGCACATCTTTCTGTCTTACAACTAAAATAAATATTTAAGATACAGTCAATACCATAAAAAGAAAAATTTCTAAATTGACTTGTTTTTCATAAATTGTAAGAAAGGATTCACTCATCAATAATACAGAAAGTTAATGAGAAGAAGTTCATAAGATTTAATATGAGAGCCTCAGAGTTTCCTGGCATGGAATGCACAGACAACAACCATGTGCTGCTTCAGGGCGATACAGTATCAAAATAGTAACAGCTAATTATATGTTATATGTTAGCGATGTTCCACGTTTCCCATGCAAAGCAGAGTCACATGCAGCTTTGTGTACAGTGCTGCTCTTTGTATTTACTCTTATTTTAAATTATCACAAGGTAAATGATTTGCAAGTATTGTCGCATTCCTGTGCATAGAGTACACATCTCTGTAGACCTTCAGAATGGACGGCTTATCTAACTTTTGGTCAACATATGGTGAAAGTCAGATGCCAGCAAGGCTAAAGGAGGAGGAGATGAGTCCAACCCATGAGGGTTTCCTTACTCATAAAAAATAACACATAAAAGAGGAGCTGTGGTTTATGAGGTGGTGCCATGCTGCCGTGCCTCCTACTAGAGTTAAACAATTGTGCCTCACAGTCCTGCACTGGACCAAGGTGGTACATTAATATGAAAGTTGGATTACCCCACCTGAGGGTTTCCTTGTGAGTCAAACAAATCAGACAAATCAACTGGCAAGAGACTCATTGTATTGCACATAATGAGCAGTTTAAGCTTTTTTTTGTGTTGTGTTAAAACTTTTCTTTTTTCTTTGGTAAATCTGCCAAAAAAAATCTGGATGAAATATTCACATGAGTCATGATTTCATTTTCTTTTCCCATGCCAACAGATTGGAGATTCATACCAGCTGTGTGAAATACAAATCGCAGGTCACACTTAAATGAATGCACCCACATGTCATTTAGAATTTCACAGTTTTCAGCAACAACACAGCTGGAAATTGTGTTGGTCGTAATACTTGCCTTACATCAGTAACAACAGTGGTTTCAGTGTGTATGCAATATAAAAGGAAAATGCACAGGTGAAGCCAAACCCTAACCTTAAACTTAGCCTGCTTTTTAGCCCTAATCTTAACCAAAACCCTATAAATAAAGTTCTACCTCATTATAAACCCTATAAGGAAAACTGGTCTCAATGAAATCATAGTGAAAATGCCCTCATGAGGTGGCAGAAACACCTAAACATACAAATATACAGATACTTATTTCCCAACCATTCTGTATTTTTCTTGTTTAGCTATTTTGATTTTGCCCATGTATCGTTTTCTGTAGCCGAGTTCAGGGTCATGAGGGCCACTGACAAAGGGAAAACATACAAACTCCAAAAGGTTCCAGCTGAGATTTCAAAGAGAACTTTCCTGTTCTGAGGAGACACAGTTAAACATCACACCACTGTGCAGTCTAATATTACATGCACATATTAAATGTACTAAATGTCTGTCCCTCCATGTAAGCAGGCTTTCACATTGGCAAATTCTTATATATAAAACTTATTCTTGGCCTAGTTCCTTTGTATTTCTCTACCTTCATGTCCAAAAACCAGACTCAATACAGCCTTCACTCTCTTTCCTGTCCACAGATGGCAGTCCCTAGAGTCAGAACAAAACTTGGGGGGAAAAAATCGCATTTAAATAGGCCGCTCCTTCCATATGGAATAACTTTCAAACTGATTTGAAATTAACAAAATTTATCTCTCTGAGGGAGTTTAAGTTGATTCTAACAGCTCAAGAAGAAAAATCCCTTGGTAAACGTGACTGTTATTTAAACATCCTTGTAGTATTCAACCCATGCTGTATTTAATTTACCTAACATTGGCTACTACCCTTGTTTTAGATGATTTTTTTATTTGTGTTTTGAAAGTAGATCTTCTGTTTGTTATGTAGTCAATTATGTACTTGTGGATGTGTTGCCTTTCTTGTCCAGGTCACTCTTGGAAAATAAATTTCTAATCTCAATTAGGTTTTTGTCTGGTTAAAGGAAAAATAAATAAAAAATAATAACTAAATATCCAACCGTAAACTGTATCACTAAATTTTCAATTAATCCACCTGAAGTTTTCAGGATCAAAGTAACCTTCTCAGCTCATCTGACCTCAATGCATGTACTGTATTTGATTATCCATAATATAATCCTTAGCTCCACCAGAGGCAGCTCCTCCCTCCCTCTCTGACTCACTGATATAATCCCACTTATCTTTGACGCACTGAGACAAATGCAAAGGTGCAAAACTGTGACACACTGAGCTCATACCTAACACACATCTCATACAAAAACCATTAAAAGAATATCTGAAACATTCAGCTGAAACCCTGACCACTTACGAGTCACATATTTTAATTGGGTTCATATCCGCGCTGTGCAGATCCCATGGATTCCATTTTATTTTGTGGTTGTATTTGCAAGTTGAATTCAGCTGTAAAACCTGAGATTTTGAGACACATCCAGATCTATATGTTTGGATGCTTAACCACAACTGTTATGATGAGCTTGTCTGACTTTATTGATCGGGTTATGTTTTATCTGGAAAGAAAAACACCCTCAGCTGTTTAATTTATACACATTATCTGAAATATATCCATGCAGCAACTGTCTGATAGATTTCTTCGTTTTTAGAGTCAGTCAAGTAAGACCAGTAGCAGTGAGCAGAGGCCAAAGGTTAGTCGGGCCCACCATGTCTTACTGCCAGCAGAATTGATGGCAGGCGAGGATCAATTACTTGCCTGGGTTAGTGGAAAAGCACACACAGCCCTTCAAGGATGAAAACTGGAGGTGTTCATAAGCCATATCCTCTCTCTCATATCAATGAGGTCTCTGATTGATGATAATAAATGTGCTGCACATACAGTATGCAGTTGGATGCAGCATTACAGTAAAGTAATGGTGTATTTTACCTTTTTTGGTTGTGCTTTCAGCACAAAAGTAGGATTTGTTTTTGTATTACATGTATTTTCTTTTCTTTTTATTTTTATAATGTTTCCAGTATTTCAGTATGGTGCAATCATACCTACAAAGAAGCTGCTTAATGATTTCAGATTTGGTTTAGGTAATTACTCATGTTAAAGACTACATACAGGCCAATATTTGAGACCTTCGTGAGGATTTGCCATCAACTCGGATGAGAGATGTGAGTCTTTGAACTGCTTTCTACAAATTATGGGAAAAAAAGTGTTTTTAAAATCAGCCAATAAACAGCTGTATGTCATGGAGGTCATTTATTTAAATTTCTTTCATTAAGTGTTGAAACAAGCAAGTGTATATTATTACATCCAAATTCAGTTGGTTAGTAATTTCATTTCTCTCTGATATATGTATGCTGGGACAAGGGTGGATGTCTAATAAAATGGTCAGGTCAGAGTCTACGTGCAAAACTCAAAAACATTTGAAAATTCCCTGAGAGACACATCACTTTTGAAATCATAGCTAATCTCATTTCATTAATTTAATTAATTAATTCATTAATAAATTTAATTGGAAATTATTTCTTTCTACAAAATTGAAACAAATTACAGAATTCAATTAAAAAAAGTTTTTTTTTCTTTTTCTTTTACAATTGTGACCATCAACAACTGCAGCTCCTCTTCTGATTTTATTCAGTCTTTTCGGCAGAGGTGTTTGCGACTTTCTTTGTTGAACTTCAAAACATTTAAATTTTTTTGGCTTCTCCTCTGTCCTGTTCCATGTGAGGTAAAGTGATTTATCTCCCTGTGTTCAACCTCCACTTTTATTTTATTTTTTTTTAATTAGAGCTCCACAAAAATTAGCTTAATCGTACATTAACTGTTGCCACCCCTCCTCCCTCTCACTAATAAACATGCTGTTGTATTTGTGTGCCTGTGTAAAGAAATCTCTTTGGTCTGTAGGCCTGCAAATAATCTTAACTCCATCCTTTAGCTCATAAGTAATGGCTTTCTGTGGCTCCAGCCATGCAACCCATAATCTGGCCGTATGGTAAATGGCCACATGGCAGATACATGAGCAGAGAGAAGTACTTTAAGATCCCTGACTAGGGATCTTAAAATAGAAGAATCATGGTCTTTGGCTTATTTCTGCAAACCATTGTCAGCTGCACATATTTTATAAGTCACATATTTTATGTGTAACCTTTAGTGACATATAAAGTGTGAACATGATGAGGCTGTTCTCTCACACTCTGTTTGCTATGACTGAAAAACTTACAAATCCTCCTGAACAGTTCAGCCCAGACCTCCTTTCCACTGAGAAATGCAACGAATTTGCCAATTAAAACAATTAGACAAAATATTAATGACCAATCTCATCACAGCACTAAAACAGCTCTAGTTGGACTTTCTGGAGTGGTCTATTGTTACATCCCGTTTTCAGGGGTATGATTGGGCATAACACTATAAATGGTTCAGGTTCTATTTAGAAGTCAGAGTTATTTTGTAAAAATCAGCAGCTATTAATCTGTGGGACTGGCAATGACTTGTAGAGTCCCCCAGGGGTCAATCCTTGAACCGCTTCTATTCAACTTGCATATGCTTCCCTTGAGTCAAATATTACAGAACTTTAACATTATTAATCACAGTTATGCAGACGATATCCAACTTTATGTGTCCCTGTCACCAAACCTCTGTAGCCCAAAAGACTACTGTGTCAGTGTCTGGAGCAAATAAACACCTGGATGAGACAGAATTTTTGTTTGGTAGCAAAGAGAAGAGGGTCTGCATTGGTAAACACCTGGTGACTTGGGCTCTTAAAAACAAGCTTGTAACCTTGTCGTGTTGATAGACTCGGAGCCACATCAAAGCTGTCAGTTTTTTGTTTTGTTTTTTTTTTTTGTTAACCAACTCAGGAACATCAACAGTTTAGTCTCCCAGAAAGACCAGGAGAAACACATTTATACATTTATCTCCAGTAGACTAGATTACGGTGAAGGTCTTTTAACAGGATTTCCTATAAAGGGCATTAAACATCTGCATCTCACCCAGAACACTCCTGCAAGAGTTTTAACTAGGACTAAGAGATCTGAACACATCTAACAAGTTTTGAAATCTTTACACTGGCTTCCAGCCAGTGACAGAATAGATTTTAAAACCCTTCTGATCGTTTACAAATTGCAGAACAGTTTAGGCACAGAAAACTTCTGTGATATATTAAGAGAATATAGACCTAGCAGAGATCTTATATCCAAAGAGTCTGGTCAACTAGTCCGGATCAGAATCCAGACTAAATATGGAGAAGCAGCACTTAGTTGTTATGCTGCAAACAAGTGGAACAAACTGCCAGTGGACATTAAACTTTCACCACATGTAGACACTTTTAATTTGATTTAACGCCCAGCTGGAATCTCCAGCTGATCATCCGGTAAGTCCCAGTCCCCACCCATGGGACACGGATCAGGTGCAGCTGGCCATCCCCAGGTCATTCAAAGAAAAGAAACAAGTATTAATACAAATCTGATTTAAACCTGGGGTTCAGTCTCTCCTTCATTATGCAGCAAAGGGCTGAGGACAGATAAACTGCTTCATTGGACTTTACTACATGCTGCAGTGTCATGGGGTGTTTGGGGATTTATTTTGAGGTTTTAGTTGGTGCAAAATGTAGTAGCCATTTTATTTTCCCCCTTTTATGTTTACTCCTGGTTGAGCTAAACTGTTTTTTAAGTTCACCTGTTTGATTGTTCAGGAGGTCAGTTTGTTTGTTACTTTCATTCATTCATTTGTTTGTTTGTTTGCTTGCTTAAGTTCTACTGCTTTCTGATTTTGAATCTAGTTATATTTAGTTGGCCTCTTTTATTAGTTTGTTTAGTTGAATTTTTGATTTGGTAAAATTTTGGTAAAGTTTTGAACAAAAACCTCCTGTGCCCTGCTGCCTTACTTTCTTGGTCCCTGAGATAAATGTTGTTTTCACAGTAGAATAGAAAACATCAAATGTTCAAAGTGAGATATTTTATAATTTTACAAAAAAATATTATCTTTTTGTCCAGCACTCTGAATCTTCCACTAAGAAGCTGTGCTGTTGTAATAGATGCAGTGTGCAGTTCAGCATTGTCCTGCTGAAATGTGTAAAACCCCAAACTCTCAAAGATGCAGCTGCTGAATTGAGCACTGCTGGCAAACCAGATGGTCCCTCTGTTCTTTATCCTGGAGGATAAAGAGGAGGATCCAGGCGCATCCAGGATTTCCAAAAGAATTTTAAATTTCAATTTCATATGACAGCAGAACAATTTTCCATTTAGCCTCAGTTCATTTTGAATGAGCTTTGGCTCAAAGAACAAAGATGGTGGCAATTCCTGATTATAAATGGCAGTGAGCTGTGTTCACAGACAGTTATTGTTGGAAGTTGTCCTGAGTCCATGCAACTATTTCATGATGGAACCATGCCTTTTTTCTTTATCTCTGTTTTTTTTTTTTTTTTTTTATGCATTGCTACTGGAATACCTGAAGATCAGGGAAATCAAATATGTGATTTTCATCTGTGCCCCTTGCGCAAAGCGTTGTTTCCAGAGTCTCCAAATCTTTTGATTTTATGTACTATTGTTTTTGCAGTTTTCTATCATTCTCAACTTGGTGTACAATTGTTAAATTTTTTTTGTTTTTTTCAGATTGTTGAACCCCCTGCTCATCTTCATTTTTGAGAGACCCTGCGTCGTTCTTTTTATACTCAGTAGTGTTACTGATCTGTTGGCAGTTAATTAAAAAGATGCAATGTGTTCCTCTGGTTATTTTTGTTTTAGTACCACCTACTTTTCCAGACTATTGCTTGCCTCTTCCAACATTTTTTAGATGTATTTCTGCCATCACAATTAGAATGATATAATATTTTTTGTCTAGTTTCCAAATGTGATATTTTATCTGTTCTAATATTGTTTTATAAGATTAAAATTTTCTTTCTATATTCATCAATATTTACAAAGCATTCCAATGTTTTAGGCAACATGTACTGTATTTATTTTGAATCATTAGAAAATTAAACATTAAAATACAAATAACAGTGGAATGTTATATCTAAATATAAATGATAGCTTTTTAGTATCATTGTTCTGTCAATTCATTTATCCCCTCTGTTTAAATCTGAAGTCAGACTCTCCTACTTGCCTTTGTGCCTGTTTACTAGATCATCTAATTAACTTTATCAGTTCTCTTGTAGTATCTAGTAGATCCTATACATCTATATTTTGTTGTTTTGTGTTTATCAGAGTTTCCAGCTGTAAAGTCAAACTTGATTTAGATTTACTGTTACATGTTTTACCAGTATGACTGTTTTATTCTGTGTTTAGTTTGGTCCACAATAGTTTTTTAAAATCATTATTTAATCATGGCTGGACATAAGGCAGATATTAAGCTAACTCTCAGCCAGCCACCAGTGATATACTGTACTTGTACTTCTTCAACCCCAGTTTAATCATATAACTGTCACTTTTATAATCACCAAGATATCTAAATTAAATTCCTTGTGTCAACAGTGATTAAACTAGGGGAGCAATGAGATTACTGAAACATCCAGATGGGCAGCTACAACTGGAAGTGATCAGTAATAGTATAAATATATATTATACTGGTTCACCACTAACTTGGGATGCTACACATGCTGGTGCTTCTCCAATGAAAGCTGCTCAACTATTTATAGGAGATGTAAATCAGATCCATGAGACTTCTGATCAGTGTGAAAAAGACTAAACGCAGAGAAAATCTGGACCAGATGGTCCGGCCAAGATTATCCTCTAAACATGGTTTTTCAGCCATGCTGAGCTCCTCATAGTACCACAGTCATTTTAAAGACATCAGGGAGTAAACACTCTCCAGTCTGTTGAGCAGGTTTCACCAGCATCCGTATGTTTAGTAGGTTCTTTCCCCGTGTACAGATGTGTGGTCAGGGAAGGGTTACTCAGACGAGTGTGGCTTGTCTTTTGACCCTGCTTCTTTGAAGCACACAGCACCACCCACACTTGTCTTGTGTTGTATTCCCACATCTGTGCTGTGGATCAAATATCACTGCTTCCCCCCACAAGCATCTGCTGGAGGCGGTGAACGCAGTTCTGCACAAACTTTCAGATTGTCTCACATCTTAATCATGTGGAACACCACCCTAAACCCTGGAGATAACCTCACCTCCCAATGTGGTATCTTGACCACAGTGAGGAGAAAAAAAACAGGACGCTGTCTATAAACTGGCTCTCACCTCCCTCCTCTCCTACATTAATATATTTATCATCCTGAGCTGCAGAAAAGGCCGGTTTCAATGCACTGGTGGGTGTTATCCTGTCTGTCTTTCAGAAACAGTGAGGACTGTCAGTGAGCAGAGGTAGAGTGGTGCGGTTGCCACGGCGAATATGCTCCGTTCCCCCAAGACAGCCTCTGATTGGCTGAAGGAAAGGAGATTCTGCCAATTGGAAACAATTGATGTTTTGTTGCCGGGCCAAGCTGTCCTGACATGGAGCTGATGTTTATTGGCAACAAGATCACTCACTAGGTTTGTAAAGGTTGCACTTTTTAAAAATGATTATAATCTGTGCCTCAGTTTAAACAAAAAAAAAAAAAAAAAGTGAAAGATAACCTGATATTAGTGATGGGAGGAGTATTCTGAAATGTCACTGAACAGCAGTTTGTGGGCATATAGCAGGTCAAATTTGACTCCTTCAACAAAATATTCAACAAATAATGTTACTTTCTACATCACAATTTACAAGTTTCTGTCATAATACACATAAAGATTTTCTTTGTTTGTTCAAAGTTATTTTTCCATTACTTTACATTTACTTTCTAACCCACAACTTTGATGCCTTGCAACAGCCTAGCTTTTGTATAGTCAAGAAAGTTAATAAAAAATAAAAACAAATCTATTACAAACTGATCCGATTAAACGCTTTTCATCTGTGTATCCATATTTTCTTCTACTGGTGTTCAGGAATTATAAGAAACATAACAATGGGCCACAGCTTTGCACTGTGTGACACGTCTCTCTAGTCTCAAAACACAGAGACACCTTGTTTAAAAACCAACAACAAGATCAAGTTCATTGATTATTTAGGTCCATGACAAAGAAAGCAAGGAACAACACTAAAACTCAAGTTACTTTAGTATCTCTGAGCACTGTGGCTCAGGAGACTGCTGTACCAAACTGCTCGAGAGGTAGAGCAAATCATGTGATAGCTAGAGGGTTGGCGGTCTGAACTCCGCTTCATCCCAGTCATTCTGCTGTTGTGTCCATGGGGAAGACACTTCATCCATGCTAAGTCCAGTGTTTGCACACTGGTGTATGATTGTTTAGTGATTGTTGGAGAGGCCTGATGGGAACAGCCATGTTTCCATTAGTCTGCCCTATGACAGCTGTGGCTCTACATGTAGCTTTACCAGCACCATTGTGTGGCTGTGGAATGAATGAATAATGGTTCAGTGGAAACCACTCTGAAAAGTCTTTTATAGATTCTTTATAGATCCAGATTATTATTGTTATCATTTTCTTGTTATCATTTTCTTGAACTCCTCCACTTTAGGCAGAACTCCTCATTCTGACTTCACACTAGCCTACTAGCCTACCTAGCCCACACTCTCCTACCCTCGCCTATGCTACGAGCTGTGGGTAGCAACTAAAAGAACGAGACCGTTAATACAAGTGGCCAAAATGAGTTTTCACTGGAGGGTGATTGGGCACTCCCTTGGAGATAAGGTGACAAGCTCAGCTATCCGGGAGAAGTTGAACCCCTGTTCCTCTGTAATATGAGGAGCCAGATGAGGTGGCTTGGGTATATGGTTAGGATGCTTCCTGGACGCCTCCCTGGACTGGTTTTTCTGGGCATGTCCCACCTGGAGGCCATAAGAAAGACCCAGAACACATTGCAGGGATAGTGTCTCAACTGGGCTGGGAACGCTTTGGGATTCACCCCGGAAGAAGTAGTCTGTGAGAGGAAAGTCTGGGCCTTTTTGCCTTAGACTACTGCCCCGGCAACCTGACCCTGGATAAGCAGCACGGAATGGATGTATGGATAATTTCCATCTTTCCAAAAACAGATGTAATTGTGCATTATATCATCATATAGAGCTAATTATACTTTTATCTCAATTAACAAAATTAATAGAGGACATAAGCAAATGAAGCAAATCAGATGAACTTTATCTCTTTATAGCTTATATGTTGATGCATTAAATATAATTATCCAGTGTAAAGCAATACATCGGGCATTAAAAGGAAAAAAAAAGTGTAACACGAGGAGGAGAGGCAGGGCTGTATGGAGAAAGTCCTATGCCCAATTGTTGTCTTTTCACATACAGAAATTATTACAGAAATCATTTATTTGTTTTTAGATTAAAAAGAGTTATTCATTTTTCATACTCTCATTTAATAGATTTAAAAAGGAATTGGTGATATAGGTTGCATGATGATTAAATTCTGCTTAAATGGCTCACCTGCTGCTTCTGTAACATCAGGAAGTCTGATCAACTGTTATTCAAATCATGCAAATATCCACAGGTTTTTCCAGGTCAACCAGTTATAAGTTTCTCTAATAACAAAAAGAACATTTTAGTGGGGCAACAGTTTTAAGGAAACAGTTTTCTTTACCTACTAGAGAAGTGCTTGCCAAAAAAATAAATAAATAAGAAACACACGTCTGCTTGAAATTTCTGTTGTGAACAAGATCTGATATATTATATATATATATGATAATATTAAACTTTTGAAATGAACAGTTTTTGCTTTAAAATGAAATTCAGTAAGTAAATAAAGTAAATAAATTTAGTTATAGAGTGTTAAAACTGCTGATCTGATCTTTTCTATATTAATATGACAAATTCAGTTGTATACAACAAACAAAAATACACATTGTGTATTTCATTTTAGTGATATATGGGTTTTTTGGGTTTTTTTTTTTTTTTGTTTTGTTTTGTTTTTTGCATTCCTTGTTAAATCTTAGAAGTTCACACTAACACATCCTCCCTGTTTTTAATAAAATCCTGTCTGTGATTCCAGGCTGTCTGAAACTGTGGGACATCAACTTTGTGAACAAAAGGGGGGGGGGGGGGGAGTGAGCTCAGTTTTGTCTGTGGAGGTTTCTCCTCCATCAAGTATTCTCACATTTTATTATGTCCTTAACTTGGGTGTGGACAGCAAAACACATTCTGCAAAGATTCTTATTTTTTATGTACAAAACCCACACAAATCTAAGAGTAATAGTCCTTTGAATGTAAATGTTAAGTCTGGCTGGCCCTCTCCTCATTAATGGATCATGTTACACATTCAAGATGATGATGATGAATTTCAAACCTCTTTTAGCTCATCATTATTCAACATAGTTCTTTTGCTGGTGTGACTACAATGTCTCTATTTGTTAAAAAGGAAATTCTCATTTTGTTGGCTGTGTGTGCAGAAAGCCAGGTGTGGAGTAATGCGGGGTGGCAACACGTCACGATATCATTCATTAGCCTTGCATCTTAAACAGCCAGACACTAATCATCAAATGCACATGAGTAACTGAGTGGAACGGGTATGCTTAAACAATTGGCTCTAATTGCATACTCTTTTGGACTATGACTACAATTATCAGACTGAAATTTGCTTCCTCAGCACTGCTAATTTGAAATGTAAATCTGCAATATTTGGCCTCTAACAAGAGGGGAGAGTTAATGTAATAAAGAAATGCATCCACTGCAGCTGATTTACAGTAGGGCTGACAGATGTCCAACAACTAACATCAGTCAGACCAGAGAATTTCACTGACTGCAGTTGGACTTCTTGGATTAGTATTTTGCAAACTGACGCTACACATGAAATGAAGCTGAAGCTATTGGAAATGCAGCAATTATGCAATATAACCAATTACTCTTAACCCAAAAGCCACATGAGCAGAGTGGCGAAAGTTTCTGTGTAGGGTAACTTTTCTTCTATCTAGGCCCAGACATTTTCAGCTTTATTCTTTTTGTTTTTAAGTCCCACAGAGCAGAACAATGGAAAAATATTATCACTGAAGAAGGGGTTCCCACAAAAGTGCAAAACTAGTTTTAAAGGTTTAGGTGGTGGAAGATAAAAATGTTCACTATCCACAAAAAGAGCAATCAACCTATTAGGAGCCTACTCCAGAGTTATAATTATCCAGCTGTATTTGGCATGGATTGTTTTCATTTAGTTTTTAGGAGTAGTGTGAGTATGAGATGCAGTTTGTCGTGTTTGTCTCAGTGTTGGACTGGTGGTGGTCCCTGGAATAGCACCCCACGATTAAATTAAATGGGTATACAAAGTGGATGGGCAAATTAACAATAATGACCACTCTGAGCATAATAGATACTTTATGGATTGCTAGTTGAGAAAATAATTTTAAATCCCACAAACCCCCAAAAAAATCTGTGCCTCAGATCCTTCTCTTGGCATCATTTGTCACATGAGTGTTAATCAGAAACAGGCAGTCTGGATCAGGTCCCACATGTGCAAGGCTGGATTAGAAAAGCTGTGAACAATTAATGTGCATGAGGGTCTGCCTTGCCTCAGTGAAAATGGAATGGTATCTGCTTATGTTAATTACTCAAGATTAATTTAAGAAGCTTCGAAGGGCACTGCTTTTTTTTTTTTTAATAGAATGACTCTTTCCCTTCATATTAATTTAAAAACTTTCTTACATCATGAGAATACATCAAGTACCTCAGAGCTTCTGTTCGTATGAATAAAACACACTTTTCTATATCACCACACAGCAGCATTTTGGGACATACAGGGATGACTGTGTGTTTCAGTGTGTGTGTGTGTTTGTGGTGTGGGCTGGCGCCATGTTTGGCCCCGTGGCTGCAGCTCCAGATGTGCTCTGTCTCTCTTTTTAAAGGACTTTTCAACACACTCCAAGAAGGAGGAAAACTCTGCTGCACGGCTGACAGTGAGAAGGGACTACAGCAGGGAACTGAAATGTGACCTCCTCGTCCTCCACCCCATCATCCCTAACATTACTTCCTCCACCCTGTGTGACAGAAAAGTTACACTGTATGAAAGTTGTTTTAATTTTTTTTTCCACTCCCTCACAGAAGCAAACACATTTCATTCTAAATTCATTACCTACCAACTGAATTGCTGCTTTTTAGTTGCTCAATTGCTACTTTGACAGGCATTGTTAAGGTTAGAAAAACATCATAGATGGATGTTCGAATACAACATTGTAACATGGCAGAAACATGTGACAGCAAGGTCACATGTAGACCTGGAGCGACACATAATGCACATACATGAAAATGGGGATACACTGCAGTTTTTTTTTGGTATGTGATTTTGGCTGAAGAACCGATTGGTAGACTCATCCAAATGCAAGTAGAAACCATGGATTGGCTTAAACATTTTCTTGCTCTGATATACCGCCTGGTTATTGCAATTATTAATTTCTAATATGTTCATAGTGTCTATGTTCTGAAGTAATTTTCATTTTTTTTTTTTGTCTTTTTTATCACTTCTATTCTTATCTATCAGACATGTAATCTGTCATACATACCTGTTATATTTCGCTGAAACATGTCGGGTATGTATGACAGATTACGTGTCTGATAGAAAAGAAACCGAAAACTATCACCGATCTCTCTCGCCCCAAAGACATACAGTTCACTTCATCGCTTCCTGGTTTATTAACTGAATTTTTAACTCATAATCTCCTAATGTTATACATTTTTGTGGGTTGTGAGTGTTTTCATCTGGACATTAGAAGTATAACTACTATGATACAGTTATAGTTTCAGTTTTATTGCTCTGATTCACTGCTTTCCTTAAGAAATCTCCCCACATTCATATCTGAACACGTTCCACTGCCACAGTTTTTGCTGTGTGATGTGTCTCCTCAGCTGATGAAGGCTACATGAATGGCTGGGTTTACTCTGATAGGTTCACCCAAAAAGGTTTAATGTAATCTCAGAAGTATTACCACCCTATTAGGGTAATTTCTGTTGAAGAAATATCTCCCACAGAGCTCTGTTTAGCCTCTGGTTTATGTGGTGGGAATGGTGGATATTTAGGACAGGACCCAGCTCCAAAATAGGTAACAAATTAATAACGAAAATGTGTTTGTACAGCTTTTAAAATTGTACTCTCCAGTTGCCTAATGCTTGTGGTATCAAGCTCTTCAGAGCCTGGATGTAGCCTGTGTGCCACATAGATCAGGCTGCAGGTTGTGAGGATGGATGGCGATGCATATGGTTATCAAGCAGTGCTGTGTCATGTCAATGGGTCACTGGGGAGTTCTCCATCAATTTAAGCTCTATGTGCCTCCACTCTCAGTTACTGTGTCAGGTTTCAAGCACATGGAGCGAATTAACTGCCCAGTCTGTGGCACTTTTCCAAGTTGACATCCACCATATCCAGATCAGGTTGTGACTTGTCTGTTAGGAAGTCCTACTTTGTTTTCTCTGTAAACACAACGTACATTTAAGACTTGTTGTTGCAGGATGGTACCGTTTACTAAAGCTGCTGTTGTAAAGCGGTCTGAGGAATGTTGCTGGAATTTGGTACATAATGTAGTAAGGGCTGATTTTACACATGTGTTGGGGTTTGCTTCTCAACTAAATGTCCCATATTCTTCTAACTGGAAAAGCTAATTAATGGGTGCATGTACAGACCATCAATGTAAAGTGTTTAAGTAATATAACCTTTTGAAGCTAACTTGTAAGCAAATAGTTGCTTTTAAACACATTTAACAACATTTACATTTATGTAAAGTTGTGTATCTGGCCAAAGTGCTTGGTGCTTTAGGTGATTAGTTGTTAGAAATGTTTGGTGTTAAGAAAATAGCACCTGGAAACAAATAAAGTTTCCATTTGTCCAGAAATATAGTCAAAATGTATGTGCAGTTGCAGGCTCAAACTGAAATAGCAAACTTCCATGCACTTCTTTGCGTGTTACAAATGTTGTCGACATGTGTTAAATGTTCCACACATGCACATTGATCAACATAACGGTGACCTTATGACACTAAAACAGCTGCTTTGTTTATTGTGTTTAGCAAGACAATAGGAACACATCAGGTATCTAATCCTATCACCACATAATATATGTTAATCTGGACTTGAATAAAAGCCTGGAAGAAAGATTTTTTATTCCTGATGAACATATGGTAAACAGATTCACTAAAGCCGAAGAGAAATTTACAAGATGATCTCATAATCCCTTTTCATACTGTAGTTTATCAATGCAAAAAGACGTCTTTGTTAAGCTGCTCCAATTCCCCTTAGGTAATTCATACTACAAATACTGGTGAAACAGTGCTGCGTCAGTGTATACTCACACACAGCAGTCCAGCATCAACGAATCAATTGAGTAATGTCAGCTATGTTGGTCAGATTAGTGTGTCCCACTATGCAGCAACGATCTCTTACACAAGGCCTTTTCTTGTAACACTTTCAAGCTGGAATGGGTGTGCTTTCATTGCACCACCACCACCTACACCCTCATTCAGTCTGTAGTTATACAATAATAAGCAATAAAGACAAAAACAGAAAACACATTTATTGAGGAAGAGTTGTTGTGGAATTGACAGTTTCAGCAAGGTGCCAGGGTTTTTATTTGAAAACCTTTCAAAAATGAAAGAGAAGAAATTAGTCCAGACACCCAGGCCTGAAAATGTAGATCTGTTGAACATATAGGTCTTTGACTAGATCTTTTGTTTACAGCAATTATTGCACAATATTTAGATGAATCAAAGACTTGTTCATTTGTCTCAAAATTCATACCTTAACTTCAAGTTTTGAATTTTAGTCCACATTCTTGCAGTTACACACTGCAGTGACTCCAGCATCCTTTATAACAATCCCATGAGTCACACATTCCATTTATGTAGACTTAAACTCTCACATTAAACATTAAACCATGTTCTGCAGTTTGCATTTAATGACAAACCAACAGCAACATTTGTTAGCACAAGATTATTAAACTTCTCCCTGTTTGGAGAAGGCATGGGATCCCTGCATACAAGGGAGTTGAAACTGCTCTCTCCCACTTTTTGATCAACAAGTTTTAAAGTCGAATTAGACAAAAAAAAAAAAAAAAGAAAAGGTCCAGTGAAACTCCCCTGTGAGAGGGGGAGGTGATAAAGCTATGTGTTTCAGGAGACAAGAGTGTAACACTGGGTGTCCAGTTTCGAGCAACACTCAGTACCCTTTTTAACACAATGCAGTTTTTTGACTTCTTGGGATGAGGTCAGTCAACTGCAAAAAAAAAAGAAAAAAAGAAAACATAATTTCCTCATGTGCATTTGGGCATAGTTTTTGGCTTGCACAAACTGGAGCAAATTAGTTCTGGAAAGTACATTTTTTAAAAGTCTAAGAATAAAACCTATTAAACAAATATGCTTTAGAGGTGTTATTGTTTGACTTTGGTAAAACCCAACCAAAGATGTACTCTTTCTTTGTTACTCTAAACTAAGGTAAAATACATCCAACCATAGCTTTATTAGGCATTAATATGACTGAGTAAAATCAAATTCATCATCCAACTGAAAAAAATTGAAAGTATCCTTTAAAAGACTGAGCATATGAAAGGAAAAACTGAAAAACTGGCACAGCAGAAACTGTGCCAAAATTCATTTAAATTAAAAAGTGACTGAATGTGTCATCATATGTGATCCCCACCTCCTGCACAACATTACAGCACCTACTTTAAAAATAGACCATCATTTGAAGAGTTGTGGCAGTAGTAGATCATAAACAAACTTATCAAGTAAACTCAGACTAAAGCAACAAAGCACTTGAAACTGAGTGTTTAGGAGTCATTCAAAGCTTGTGCTCAAGGGGCTAATTTTACATACGTTTCCCATAACATTGAAACTTTGGCCACAAATACAGCATTAAGACATTTGCATGAGATAGAAATAAAGCAAAAGCATAATTCCACAATTGTATAAAAAATTAATTAAGGTGTTATTTCCTACAGTCTGCAGCACCCAAACAATGCAAAATGTGTCACATTCCTGTCGTTAACCCGTCTCCTCCACATCTCCACACTGCATACAGAATGATGGACTGGCTCAGTAAAGTCAGCTGAAAATAGATAATGATGTGTTATCTGAGTCACTGAGGTCACACAGTATGAAACAGTGCCAGTCCCCGGAAGAATACATCAGCAAAGACGTCTCATGTTTCTAGAGTGTCCCTTTAGATAGAGCCATGGCTCTGCTCTGGAATGTGAGCGCTGTTGTATCACGTCATAAATGTCTGAAACAGTCACACTTACAGGATGTACACGTGGAGGAGGTTGCAGAGTTGAATGACGTGGGATCCTACCAAGAGATTAACATCTTTAGTCTGAAAAGTACTCGTGAAGATGAGAACATCTCAGATATATTCTTCTGCAACTGTGCACGTGTACTGCATATTGTGCAATAAAGGGCTGATTGATTTAAATTACAGAAGCACTAGGGAAACAAGGGAACATATATCTACTGTATGTGGATAATTTGGTAGGTAGTGTATGATGTTTTTCTTTAGTGAATGTAGGGTTACTTTGTTTCTAAAAAGTAAAAGTCTAAAATCCACATGGTGAGTTGATGGCTGAGATGAAAGTGTGTGATGAGCTTCTCAGCTAGATCGTGTGGCTGCATGGTGTTGAAGACGGATGAGAAGTCTGCAAATAGGAGTCTGACTGTAGTGTTGGGAGTTCCCAGATCCTTATGGATGGTGTTTAAGATGAATATCTTGGTATCATCTACACCTTTGCCAGCCTGGTAGATAAACCAGGCTGGCAGAGGGGATTGGTTACCTCGGTGATTTGATCTTTGATAACCCTCTCCATGGCCTTCATAGCCAGGGAAATGAATGCCCCAGGTCGGAGGTCTTTCAGGATCTTGGTGATGATTTTTCCTTCAGGCCATCAGAATAATGAACCTTAGACTTTACTTAACATAAAGCCAGAGAAAGATAAAGGACTTAACCCAAAACCTATTGACAAAACTTATAACTGACTTAAGGAGTCACTGACTAACACACAAGCTGACTAAGACCGGAAAGACCAGGATAGACCGGAATCTGGCCATGAACAAAGGAAAACCTGGAGTATTAAAACTGAGGAAGAAAATTACAAGCGAAAGTAAGTGTGGCAATTACAGGCCTATATTACGAATCAGGATTAACCTGGGACATCTCTCCCTTACCTGGTTTGACTTACCTAGACATTCCCAATCCTGATAAGCGGCACTATAAATCTGGTTATCAACTCAGTGCGCGCATCTGACCAATCGCAAACACGGAGAAACCCTGTAGAGCACAATACTTCACCATGGAGGAACAGATAATTATTCTTCAAAATTTGAAGATTTCAAACACATCATCCAGGCCGAAAGCAATACTGTTGCTGCAGCAACAGCCAAGAACTAACCCTGGCAGGAAATTGCAAAATGCCAAAATTCATAAAATATAGTTAATTACTATAGTTGACTATATTAATTTGTGGGACAATATAAATGGACAGCCCTCTGATCACTCAATTTGCCTTTATTGCAGATGTTTTGAGTAGAGCGCTTTCTCAATGTCTTTCCTTTATATTATATTTTCCATTCAGTTCTTTTAAACCAGATGAATGAGTTTTTCACCATCTAAAACAAAATAAATTAAAACATAACAGCTTGATCAAGCATTAAATTCTGCACATTTAACACTGCATTTGGCAGCTATATGGACTAAGACTGTGAGACACAGTTCATGCTTCCACATTTCAACTTTCTGCAGTTGAGAAAGTCTTTAGGCAAAGTAAACAATAATCTGCAGAAGTGGCACAATATAAATATCCACTTTTTAGGTCAAAATACTTTTAGATAGAGATAATTATGTTCTTCCAGAGGCTCAGTCATGAGTAGCTCTTAGCTTTAGCTCATCCATCAGGAAACTTTCTAATCTCCAAACTAACACTCAGTATCCTACTGTTGACTGTAGGTAAGATACAAACCAATACAAACCACTCATAAGAATAACATAAAAACTCATTTCAAAATTTTGTAAAAAAAATTCCTATTGAAGTTTTTCCCTGTCATTTGTTACCATCATTACAAACTTGATTAAACAATAAAACAAACAAACAAACAAAAATTAACTGATTGTTTTAACTACAGCATTTTAAATTATTTTTATTTTTAGCTTTTTACAGATAACTTTTCCGATTTGAGACTGAGAAAGTCTCAAAAGCAAGTGTAGTAGCAAGCAAACAACTAAAACATTATTGGTATCATAAAATAGACTTTATGACAGTACAGTTTTGGATTGCATTTCATTGTATGGATTTTCCTGAATATATATATGGCTCCGGCAGTGTCACTGCTATTAGTAAAATTTGGTAAATAAAGAGTAGTTCTTTTTCTGAGCTTCTGTATGTCTAGGTAGGTCTCAGATCCTCTTACTCCACCTACCAGGGTTAAATAAGACAGGCCTTGTTGTCAAGTAACCTGTGGTCTTTGGTCATATGGGTCTCAGAACATTTTGCAACTGACTGCTTTTACCAAACAGTACCTCTTGTCTCATGTTTGGTCTCTGGAAACTGACTGACTGGAAAATGTTAGTTATCCTTTAGTTTTGGTTCTGTTTCTTCATTCGGCTATATTTCATTGTATTTAAGCCTCTACTAAACACCCCCTAACATTAACAGTCATTAAGAGCTGATCTTTATTTGAATATTTTTGTCAGCATTTCAAGTCTTTTTTTTTCTTTCTGGTCTAATTGCATTTTTATGTGAAATGAGGCTCTTGTGTACGGTGTTGCAGGGTTGGTTGGGGAGGCCTTGTGCACCTAGAGGAGGGTGGTGGTACAACTGCTCACTGTGGCTACTCTTCCCCCTCATCCTTTGTTGTATCATTTGCAATTAGTCTGGCATGTCTTTTTTTTATTTAGGTTTTTTTTTTTTTTTTTTTTTCTTGCCACAAATCACATGCTGTTCTTCCCTTCTTTGCTTTGTTTCTTGGTTTGTTTGTGAGCATGGGTACTGTAAGTACTGTACTCCAGAAAGGTTTTCTAGCCCTATTCTTTGGCCACATTTCACCATTCCCTACCCTAGTCTTGGGGAAAGATTCTCAGTTTCCCATTGTTATCTCACTAATTAATTATTAGTTTGTGGATTTTCAGAGGACTTTCAAAAGTCCCATTTGTGTGTTTTGCATAGTATCATTTCGCCAATGACTCTGGTCAAGTTAGTTACATTACGTACAAATATAATCTGAGCTTCAGTATCTAATAACTACCATAAACAGAAAACAATACATAGTGTTTATACTGTGCTATGTGACAAAGAAGAAATGTCTAATCTAAATCTAATATATTACTTGTTTAAAGGCAACGAAGAAAAAAAAAAACAAAAAACATCAGCTTTTTTGGGAGTCTACATGAGATATAGCTTATCATATAGCCTAATGCATCAAAAGGTGCTAAAAACTTAGCACAGTAATGTTATAATGGCCTTGGATGAGTATAAATCTGTCAGCTGAGCACTATGGAGACAGGTGAGAAGGAAGGAGCTGAGGTTATTAGGCCGTGAAGTGTCTTTATGTGCTCTGTGGTGACAGATGAAATAAATACAGATGACAAGTAGAAGAGGTGACTCACTCCACTGCCCTTGATTTAATCCATCTACTGTCACAGTGAACCAAACGCCCAAAGCCATATTTGCAGGCCACCTGCACAAGTTGTCATCAACATTTGCCTGGAGGAAGAACAATAGAAGAGTGAAATTAATTTAAAAACATCTGCTGTCATTGTAAGCAAGCAGCCATGTTTAAACAATAAAGCACAGAAAGGGGGAAAATGAAGAATGTAACATTAGCTGTAGGTTTGATTTCAGCCTACAGATGGACAGAGTCCTCTGACACTCCTGTGTGCTTACTGACAGGGAGGGCAGTGACCTTTAACCTCAGCTGGATGCCTATTCTTGTAGGGGTGATCCTCCCTGCTGCTGCACTGCGGTCTTTCAAACATAAGGAAAAGGTTTTTGTCAAGGAAAACCGCCATATGTCTGACATTGCTCCCCACCCTAAATGGGAAAATTCCTTACATTTTCATCTACTTTACTCACAATTATACCAATTTTCCATATGGAAATTTACATCATGTGTCAAATGTGAATTTAATTTATGTATTAGAGGTTCAGTGGCCACTGACCCCCAGACGAATGCATTTCACTACAGAACACACACACACCCTGTAATCCACGGGTTGAAGTTAACGGGACTGGGGTTGAGGAAATATTCCTTTGACCTCAAAATCACTATCAGCTAGTTTGAAATGCTCTCAAGTTCAGGCTAGGTTGCAGGTTTATAAGCTATTAATTACTCAATTCAGAAAGTCACGAGTCTCATTTCAAGCTATCTTTATCTTTTTTATCTAATAAGATTTTTTGTGTTAATCAATTTATGAGTCTCTTTGTGACAAACTGACTAGAGCAAAATATTAAAGCTGTTCCTGTGATGAGCATATAAACAGTCTGAGGCAGCTCAAAACCTCAGCAACATTTTCCTACCTCCTGAAGCCTGACACAACGCACTTTTATCAACATTTTTACTGACACAATTGTTTAAAAAAATGTCAGTCATTTTGGAAAAAAAAAAAAAAAGTTTGATAATTTCCAAATGTTTTTTATGTTTCTAGTTTCTTCAGATTTTCTTTCTTTTTCCATTCATAAACATGCCTTTGTACTGGCACAAGTTACAAAAAATAAATAAACAAATAACAAAAAATCTGAATGTGTGTGGAGGAAACAGGGCACTGAGCATCCCCTTATTAACATCCCCCCCTACACTCAAACACAACAATAGCAGCACCAGTGTGTTTTTTATGACAGAGGTGAAGAGACAAGCCAGAAGTCCAAGATATACAAAAATACAAAGCAGTGCTGAGCAAAAACAGAGTGATCAGGATCTCATGCTAGAGTGAAGGTTTTGCATAGCAATAGATACAACAGAAAAACACACAACATTTGCAGAGAACACAAAGTGCCAGCGATCTGTCCTATAAAACAAGAATAGCGGCCTAGTGAGATAACTACAAGTTCAAATCTGGGTTTTTACTGTTTTACTTCTTACTGTTACAATTTGAGTCATGAAACAGACACCAACTGATGATTTCTTTTGGGTACCACATCAGCAGACGTTCCAAGGACAGTAACAACAGCAGCAACATGGAAACACTGTGGACAGACAGATGATTGGTCAGAGAGATTCATCACCTGAGGGAATAACAACAAAGTCAGCACACCTCTCTGGTCTGTGTAGTCATTTGAAAGTTTGGCTTATAATTTAAAGTATAAATTTCTTGTTTCTGTACATAGTTTGCATTTTGTGTGCATGACTAATAAATCCATGAAGAGCTTTATCTACAGCAAGTATGTTATTAGATTTTTTTTTTTTCAGCTGACCAGAATTCAGCTCAGCAGAACGGAGTTGTCATAATTACTCCGCAAAAATATTTCTTAAGTTTAAGCTAATTTGTTGACTTCCAAGACAAAGAGGTTTAAGAAGCTGTAAAGTCAGAGGGGTGTAACTCTGAATGTTTGTAGGCTCATTTATGCCCCCTTACGTACATAAATAGCAATGTCCGTTTCAAAAATGTCATACGTCGCCGTCCTCATAATTCCATGCGTGTTTTGTGTTGCCATGGTTTGGTAAGTCAATTCCTCCTCTAGCGGGCAGAGCTCAGTTCAGAGTTTACTCCCGGGTTAGTTTCAGACACAGTTTGGGAGCGATAATGCATCGCTATAAAGTTGTTTCCAACCACCCAACACACCCTAAACACTGACATATAGTCTTTCTTCAAAAGCTTGCACAATTTCTACACTTGTTGTCCTCATCTTCTTCATTTTCATTCCCTTCCTGATTCTCTTCCTCTTCTCTGGTGTGTTTCTTTCGCTGGTCGCATGTCAGCTATTCTGCTCAGCACTGCCCCGACGATTTCCGGTGGTTTTGCTCCATCTTCTGCGTCAAGCAACAGATAGCTAATCTCCTGACACAGAACATGGACGAAGCTGTCCGTCCATCTATGTATGCGTCTTCTGCGTTGAGCATAACTGGGCCTTTAGACTGCTGAGAGACATCTCTCTGTTCTTTGTGTATAAACATATGACAGTATTGGCATCATTAACTTATTTTCCCTGTCTCTGCAGGTCTTCCTGGTTAAAAGCTGCAGTGTCTGGTGGTCTCTGGTTGATGTCCTCTGGTCTGGCTGTCCTCCCTGAATAGGGTTCTGCCAGAGGTTTTTTCTTCCCGTTAAAAGGGAGTTTTTCCTTTCCACTGTTGCCTCTTGCATGCTTAGGATGCTTACGATCGAAGTCAAGATTGGTTTTCCTTAACTAGGTTATTATTTATTATGAATTGGCTCGAACCGATTTTTCTGTAAAGTGCACTATGACATTGTTGTGAAGTGGTGCTATACAAATAAAGCTAAACTCAACTGAATAGGAACATGATTGCAAGATGCTATAAACCTTAAGTCAGTGAATTTAGTCACTCTCTGCAAAATTCAAAGACATTGTTTGCATCAAACAACCCCTCCAACCCCTCCTTCGATATCACCTTTGATGATCTGTCTGTGACTTTTAAGAGGAACTAAAGCAGCCAGATCACCTCTCTTTGTGAAACACCACTTCGTGCACTTAGGCCAAGAGCGCTAGCTGAATAACATCACAGAAATGGGGGTTTTACACCACAGAATACCCCATTCCTTCATCCTTTCAGCTGTCAGCTTCTTTTGTTCGGAGCATACCTTTTTTGCTCTGCACCCTTGTCACCAGTGTCCAGTGTTGAATTATTGAGGAGACACATTTTTGTAGTAAGGACGTAGCTTTGTCTTGTAACATGTTTAACTGAGCGTTAATGCTTAAGTGGGAGTTGTGGCCTCTTCATGAATAAAACATTGCTCTATCAAGGCTCAGAGGGAGTGTTCCCTTGCTAAATGCAGGAATCGAGAGCCAGCTAGGTCTCTCTGTACAAGGCTCTCAAAAACTTTAAAGTAAGGCACTTCATTGCATCATCCCACCAGCTCTAGTATTTATAACTAACATCATTGCATCCTAAGGCTGATTTTAAACATTGGGTTTTATAAGCTACCTCAGCACTACTTCTCTCTGCAAGAGATCAGCACTTTTACAACACACAAACTTTGTGCTCATTTCTTTTCTTTCTTTGTTCTGTCTTTGTAAGACAGAGTTTGCTGAGATAGAGGTCTGCTGGTGGTACAAGTAGGCCTGTAGCCTTTCCTAATAGCCTAAAACCAGAGGGACCCACTGACAGCTTATGATGATCTTGGAGGGGGCCAAAAGAGGAGGTGATTAGAGAGCCAACTTACACAAAACAGTCTCATTACACTTTAGAGACAATTGATGCTGACAAAGATTACTTAAGTGTTATAACAACTATAATACAAGTTTCTATTTTTTATTTTAAAAAAATGTTTTAGACTTGAAATTGGCCATTTTAAAATATTTATAAATAAACATATATATCATAAAAATAGAAAAATGAGGGCAAAAAAATATATAAAATACAATATGCAAATAAACAGAATGTAAACAGTTATTACACAGAAAGACCAGTTTTATTACACATTTTTTAGTTCTTATTGGTTTGATTTTGAATTGTTTAATGTGGTTGTTGCTCTACTATGTGTTCATGTGTTTGTGGGTATTGGTGAATCTTAAGTCCACGTTTGTGTCTTAGTGTGCTGAGGAGATAAGCCAAACGTTGAAAGATACAGTGCACCCAGAGGATTGGGGGAGAAGTCCTTTGGCCTATACAGGAAGTGTGTAAAGTGAGCTGCTGAACAAACAGGAAGTGAGTGATGGATTGGAGACCTTGTTGCACAGCACAGAGGAAAAGCTTGAAAGTTCTTCAATCACTCCACGTGGCTGAGTTATTAGGAAGCTCTCAAAGTTGTCGTAGGGCAGGAAAGGGAGTTTATGTGGTTTATTCAGGCATCACAGGTTCATATTATGCTGTTTGTTTATTTATTTTTTTAACTAATTAACCTTAACTGCTGCTAATCTGCTGAAGCCGTTTGCTCATTGTTCTCTGCATCTTTGGATCAAGAGGCACATTTACCTTCATCTTTGCTTTGGTTTGAGATGAATACAGTTTTAATCAGAAGTTAATGATACTTTATTAATGGAGCAGGGGTCATAAATGCATCACCAAATTAAGCAAAAACTAGAAAATAAACTGAGCAAAGATTAAAATGTAAAAAAGGAAATCATGACTACATGTTGTTGAGTGGAAGATATATTCTAGTAACTTAGAAATTAAGGCCTTATATGGAGTCTACATGACTAGTTGGCTCAATACTGAGCAAGAACACATACGTTTTTCATAACCCAGTTCTATAGAATTATGTATGTGATGAAATGGGATGGAAAAATCAATCAAGATTACATAAACTTGTAGGTGGTAGAGCAGGTCGTCCAATGACCTGAAGATTAGCAGTTTGAATCCCGCTCCCCCAGTCATCTGTTGTTGTGTCCATGGTAAGACAAGACACTGTAACCTTCTTGCCTCCAGTGTTGGCATTAATGGTGTATGAATGTGTATGAATGTTTTGGTGGTGGTCGGAGA
Organism: Melanotaenia boesemani; assembly: GCF_017639745.1. NCBI lineage: Eukaryota > Metazoa > Chordata > Actinopteri > Atheriniformes > Melanotaeniidae > Melanotaenia > Melanotaenia boesemani. The sequence continues at coordinate 15,211,621 of NC_055690.1, forward strand.
GGTCGTTGGTGTGGATTCGTTGCCACGTTTCTGTCAGTCTGTCCTATAGCAGCTGTGGCTGCACATGTAACTTAGCATCACCAAGTATGAATGAAAAGTATGAATGAAAAGCGCTTTGAGTGCCGCGCATTAAAGAACAATAAAAATCTAATCCTTTATTATTATAAAAACTTTACAATAATCAACACAGTCAAAAATAAATAAATAAATCCCATGACATTGTGTATAAAACACAGCAGTAAAGTCACGATTTTCACGTTATTTATTTAACCTTTTATCACATATATTACATTAAATACTTCAAGACAACAAATCAGACATTGTGTAACAATGAGACATAACATAACTTGGTAGATTAAGTGCTGAACAGGCTAAATTAACAGGATGTAAAAACGGACTTTACTAGAATTAATAAGAATTAAAAAAAAAAATGAAGATGAAGATGAATATGAAGATAAAGACTGTGCCACTAAATAACCCTGAAGTCACATTCAGCAGTTCATGGTGGTCTCTGCCTCGTGCTGCAGACTGGTGCTGAAAGATTTTCTGTCCTGCTGCACCTGCTGCAGACCTTTATACTCAATCTGATGCAGCATGTAGAATATTTGACAAAGTTTCTGGACACAGTTGTTTCTCAGACTAAGCATTCATTTCCAATAATAATCAATAATTCACAGTTAAATAAAGCTGCCGTTAATAGACACTCAGCTAGAATATGTTTTTCATGATCTAACCAGTAGGGCAATGTTACATGATATATTATAGCAACTGTTTCTTTTTTTTTATGTCCCATCCATCAGTTTTCTGCCGGTTACCCTGGGTTGGGTCACAGGGGCAGCTGTCTAAGCACTGAACCCCAGACTTCCCTCCCCCCGGCCACATTTGCCAGCTCATCTGGGGGATCCCGAGGTGTTCCCAGACCAGCCGAGAGATGTAGTCCCTCCAGCGTGTCTTGGTTCTTCCCCAGGGTCTCTTCCCGTTGGAGGTGGTCTATTATTTTTTCAGTTTCTGCACTAAACAGCCTTTTTCAATTTTAAGAAATGGATTGTTTATATTTAATCCAAGACATGAATAAATGTGGTTGAGAAAAGCCATACTCAAAACAGAGTATAATACAGAGTAAAGGGACAATATGTCTTTTGTTCTCAGTTTATTAAAAGGGAGTTTCATGCGCTCTGTTTCAGAGGATCAACAAATGTGCAAAAGCTGCTGATGAGACAAAAGGAAATCCTGCAGGTGGCTAAAGGCTCTCAATAAAAGCTCTCTTCTTAATGCCAAATGCATGCATTGTATTTGTACATTTCTCTTTACACCTTGACATTTACTGTATTTATGTGTGTGGGTGTAATGTGTCTGGAGATACATAATGCAAAGCAAAGTCCCTTTGTCGGGTCTGTGGGAAGCAACTGTGTGTCAGCGTTTTCTCCAATTGCTTAGCATCTGTTTTAACCTTTGTCACCGAGTTTAAAGGTCAGATTTTCTTTTCTTTTTTTTTCACGTCTGTCTCTTAGGTGTCAAATTTCTCTGAAACAAATGTAGTTGGCATAAATGTTTAACTTACCTTCTTGCCACTTTTCATGCACAGCTGCAGTGGTTCAGAATTAGCAGCACCCTCCTCAGCTGACACACTGACGCCCAAGTGAAAATCATTGAGTCTCTGGACCATACAGCCTTCTTCAGTAACATTTGTCAATAACTTACCAAGTCAGTCATAAATAGTGCACACATTTCTGCATAATGGCAATAAAGATCTATGATACTACAAATACATATTCCCTTCTATATAAAGTGTAAATAGGAAGTGATTCACTAAATAAACTCAATGTTTATCATTTCTTGTAAAAAAAAAAGAAAAAGTCAAGTTTAATTCAGTGTATATATTCTACATGTCCTGAAACTATCACATCGGGGTTTCAACCAGATACAGATTCATAAAGTCCAGATTTAAAGCAACAAATACCTCCTTCATTGACCAAGAAAGCAGTTTACATCAAACAATGCTGCAGTGAGAATCTGCCCAATATCGTATTACACCGAGCAGCATAATAATCATTAGGAGCACATCAGCAGTGCTGCGAAGGCTGATGCACAGCAGTGCTGTCTCTGACACAGAGCAGGATGTGTGTGCATGCCTCTACAGTCTCCCTCTAATCAGTATGCTGGTTGCTGGAGATAAGGCACGGTGGCTCAGTTGGGTTGCTGCTGGATTTCTGCCAGGAGACTTCAGGGCCCCAGTTTTACCTCTTGACCAATGTGTTTTAACACCTTATCTGAATTTTGTCAGTTTTGACAAAGGCAAAATATCCCTCTTTGTCAATCAATTATTTAGGTTAGTAATTGCCAACAAGGGGCACTTGAGCACTTCAAGATACTTCAGCAGTTGCAACAAGCAGGAAGGAGAGAATATCAGCTGGATTTGATTAATTATAGTATATAACCACACAGTCAGTCAGCCACAATGGCCAAACTGAGAAGCAAGAAAAAGTTTTGGTGAACAGATTACATTTATTCTCACCTTTCTAATTTTTTTAACCACTCAGAGTCTTTGCACATTCATCCATTCATACATTAATAAAGAACATTTTTTCATATACTAATAAAGATTGTTTTTCTGTTTGTTTTGTTTTGCTTTTCTTTCTGTAATACACATAATTACACACCACTTTAAAAAATCTTTTGAAAATGTAAACCAGATGTAGACCAGCAGTCTGCAATGGTTGTCCCTTAAACAGAAACTATGTGGAGTAAAACAAAGCTACATTTAGATCATTTGAGGAATGAGTTTATGTCTTGTTAAGCCTTTAAAGTTAAAGTCTCTGCAGCTAATCTTCCACACTTTTAAACATTCACTTCTTTGAATGGCTTTGACAGTAATTTACTTTTGATAACTTCCATTCTTCTCTGATTTTTGTTGGAGTACTAACTCAAGTAGTAGTCTTAAAAAAAACAAAGCCTAGAGTCATTTCAGCAACAGGGCTGCTCGATAAATCAGATCCCAAAACCCTTAGTCAGGGAAAATACTTGCCATGTGAAAGCTGTACTGTGTTGCATCAGCCAAGAAAGTGGAAAAAAAAAAAAGTTTTTAACATGCAAAAAAGTCTCTGTGTGAGCCAGGGGCAGCTTCTCAGCCAGAGCTTCATCTTTATGAGCCCACAGGCACAGTCATACTAGAACATGTGGTCTTGATTGCTCACGTGCAAGGCTGAGGCCAGTTAAGGCACCAGTACACAACCATTATTCACTAAACTGCAGCAAAGAGAACCACATGTCAGTTTAAACCCAACGTCATGTCCTGTCCTCTGAGAACCCTGGTCGTTTCCAAGTGTGCAAACAATGGCTCTGTATTCACTCAAATTTTTCAGGCTGTTGTGAGGTCAAGGAGCTCCTCTCAAACAAGCTTTGTGACACTGGATTAACATTGCTAATGTGTTTAAAAGGTTGGGATGTAAGGTAACTAACTACAAAAAGTATATAGATGACAAGAAGAAACTTCACTTGATCTGATCAAAACATTTTATTCAAGAGTTGGAGAGAAACTGGTTTTTTTGGGTGGGTGTGTTTGGTTTTGATTGTTTTTTGTTTTGTTTTTTTTTCCCTCCACACCTGCATCAGAAGGTTATAAAAATCTAAATCAGACAGGTTTAGCAATCCACTGCAGCTCTGCAGCAACATGATAAAATCACTGTTTACCTGTTTACAATAAATCTTCCTCTTCGTGTGTATATCTGAACCACACACAAGGAAAAACACAAATAGATAGTTTTATTAAAAGTCAGATTCAGTGTCTGCTTGTTACTTTACAAACATCAGATGGTTTTAAAACACTGAGATGATTGTAGCTGAACTCAAGGATTCAAAATATTAGTCTAAAAGCCAGCAAGTTATATGAGTTACAGATGCTGTGGCCCACTATTTTGTAAAATAAAAACAAGGTGGCTGCAATTTTTATAATTCTGTGTGGGTTCAGCAGATGGATCAATAATTTCTTTGTTCATAATCATTTAATGCACATGATTTTCATTAACTAGTGTGTTATTTGTGATGACTATTGGTCATCCACTCCTTAATCTTTTGTTAATGTTAATGAACTAACAATTGCCAAAAAACACACTTGTACTCCAGTTTAAACTTATTTCATTATAATTTGCTATTCCATCGCCGTCTCCAACCCTTTAATTGAGGTTTGTGTTGGAATTTATACCAGGAATTCAGGCAGCAGCAAAGAAGGTTCCCATTGGCACTGTTTCCTCAATGCGGGCAATATATTTTGACACAGTTTGTGCCATCACGTAAGTGTAGTGTTGTGGTCATGTGAAACCAAACTGAAAATTCTCCAAAAATCCTGTTAGTTGGAACAGCTCAGTTTTTTTCATTTTTATGTTTTGTTACATGTACAGCCCCAGATAAAAGCTAGCTAACATCCAGGCAGTCTAAAGGCTGAAAGATTTTTCCAACCTTAATAAATTTGATTTATTCCATCAAATCCATTGTTCAAAGAGTTGAGAAGAGTTGGTTGCAGCCTTTTGAAAATACACACTACTGTAATAAGCTGTCTAACACAGTTTTGCATGCTTTTTCAAATCTCCATAATTCCAATTCATATCTACTGATGAGTTTATTTCCCAAAACCTCCTACTACTTTCAGTCATTGGTGTCACCTGACTCAGCACGCCTTCCCACTGACCATCCCTCTGGGATGTACTTGCAAATTTACTCTCTTTGCCCCCAGCTGGGCCTGTGATGTCTTCAAGTTAGCAGCTATGTGTGATCTCTGTCACTCTACTGTTGGGTGTCATCAAGCTGCATCAACTGAGCAGAGACAGGCTGTTAACAGAAAACTTTGTCCTCTCATTGACTGTTAACTGGTAGAAAAAAAAACTTGAATTTCCCCTACTTAACACCTAACAATACTGTGGTCCCATCTACACTGGGACAAATGGTTCTCTGCAGTGTAATAGGCGTGACAAAGCAGACAGGTCAAAACCCAGAACTGGTGGCGTCTGAGTAAGAAGCACGTGTCTTTATCTCTCTGTCTCACGCTGTTGCCATTAAATTCCTGCTCTGACCCTGACAGCCATTCACTGCTCTCACTGCACTTTCACTCCTAAAGAGCAGGTGACAACCAAGAATACTTTCACTCTGTTGACAGGCTGCATACCACTGTGAGAGGTGACCATAGTGACGACATGACACATTCTTTTAGCCATCAAGTGAAAAGAAGATATTATATATTCTCATGAGGTTATCAATTCAATAAGGTCATCAGTCATGCTCCGAAGATATTTTTCTTCTCAAAACAGCCAGAGTTAAAGCTTCGGGGCTCAGTGCCATTTATGCTCCAGTTACAACAGATCAGCCTTTTATAAAAACTTTCTGCATTGTTGTGCCTGACCCCTCACTGTTTTTTCTGTCCATTCTCTCAAACGCTAGCACTGATAATGCATAATACACATAATCATCTCCCCCCCAGATTAGACTGAGGGGGGTATTGTGTTAGGGAGCCCTTTCCAGTGTGCCGAGACCCAGGCAGGCTGGAAGCAGGACTAAAGCAACAGGCCTGTGGTGTCTCCCCAGGGCTGTGCTGAGAGAGCCGAGTGTAGAAGCCATCACAGCTCCAGCAGCTGATTTGTTCTGACAGTGTTGTGGTAGATTCGCTCTGCCGTAAGGGGTACATAGGAAACACAGTGGTTCACACGGGGAGTTCTTACTAACATCCACAGCGAGCCCTCAGCGGGAAATATCATTTATGTGTGTGTGGCCATGTATTGTAGCCACACAAATTTCTTCTGTGAGCCTTTTAGTATTCCAGCTCCCAGTCCTGCCTTGTTATAATTTCCCCTGCAGTGGTGGAAAGTAAAAGCAATATATATATATATATATATATATACATGTTTTCTCAGACCCTGAGAGTCAAGGAGCTGTGGGAAACACTTGCATTCCACACCCCATTCATTATCTTGTTGACCTTCATGAACTCTCACAGTGCCGATTGCCATTAGGAATGGAGGATGTCCACCAAACAAACACAGAGGAGGAACATATGAAGAGGGAGGGTGAAAATAAACTGATGACACATTCATGAGGGTGTCATGTGTTTTTTTATGTTTGTTCTTTTTTTTTAATTATTATTTAATTCTACTTGACAATAAATTAAGTTACTCTGGATCTTTTTATATTTTCACAAAAGAATAATCTGAATTTCTTTATCACCTCCCCAGTGCCTGCAGTTGCATAGAAATAATCAGCATCATGAAATGTGTAAAAAGCTATTTGAATTCCACTTAAAACTATTCACAAAGAATGCTGTGCTACAGGAAAATGAGGTTTAACACCTGCTCTTACGAGAAAATGTGACCATGTCACCACACAAGACCTGTGTTTAAAGAGTCATAAATTGGGCCTTCATCCAGGATCCTTGAACATGTGTTGGAAACTTGAACCTGAGACTTTTCCTCTGGGTTAGTGAAGGTTGTCAGTGATCTATCCATCATTGTGCTCAGTGTTTTCGGGAACCTGTCCAGTAGGTTTTCTGTTCTGTGAGTGTGACCCTTAGCTGTGTAGCATGAACTTGGAGGTTTTAGAAAACAATTTTCTCCTCGTGGTTTGATGTTGGGGGCATTTGTGGTTAGTCAGTTTAGCAATTTAAGGTGAATTGGTGACTCTTTTATGTATTAGTGACAACAATTTAATCTGGTTTGGATGAGTAGTTGCTACTCTTGGATTGTGTAGTAACTTTGAGAAGTCTGCTTGGTTTGTGGCGTTGGGCTCCATTTTTGTGTTGGTCACATGTGCACATTGTCTGATGATCATTGTATCAATTTTGTGTTTAAGTCCTGATAATGAAGCGCAATCATTTATGTCTGGGTAAGTCCTCATGTTTGGTCAAAGTATTACGTTCTACTTGGCGGGGCAAGCTGTAGTTTGCATTTCTGCAACTGGCAGGAATGTATCTCTCGCTCATCAGAGATGCGAGCATACCGACATTTAGTATGAGCATGATGGAACGATAGCTGCTGAATAATAAGCAATAGCAAACATCAGTGCAAATGTATTGATTAAACAAGTAATGATGTCCAAGACTGAGAGGTTCTTGAGTTACATGTTTGGAATGTAAACAGTGACGAGTTGTTGCAAGGTTGAGTGACTTTTACAGCATAAGAGTAAGTAAGGGTGTTGACCAATGAGAAAATATGTCATTTTACTTAAACTTTTCATACTGATGTTACCATTCTGTGCATAATGTTCTGTGTGAGATGGGCAAACTAGAATGAAGAAGAAATGTATATTACTTCTCTTCCAGGTGAAAAACACTGATGGAGCCTTCCTTAAATGTACTGAATCAGTTCAACAGTCTGCCAACATTTACAAGTTGTCATGGCTGGAAATGTCCCCTGAATAGAGCAAGACATATGCAAAAGTAGTCTGCAGGGACTGAACACCACCATGTTTTCTTTACAGCATTCTCATGTTTACCTCTGTGAAGTCAAAAAGCACAGTAAACATTCTCTACCCCACTTTTCCATGCAGACAGTCTTCTTCTGCAGCAACTCTGTGTCTGAGATCTCTGCTGTCAGCCCCATAGAATTAGACTGAATTCATCAAATTTTGAGAGCTCAGAGCACATTACCACCACTAAATCTCCAAAGGAACAAAGAGTTTTGAAAGATAAGTGGACTTTTTTATTGTGATGAATAATAAAAAAAAAACATTTTTCATTGGATAAAACTGATCAGAGAGGTTAAAATCTCTCTCTTTTTACAGAGATGTAAATAATCAATGTGCTATATTTCCTAAATATCATTGTAATGTAAAATGAAATACTTGTTAACTTCCTTCACAAAGCCATTATATATATATATATATATATATATATATATATACCTGTCCAGAGTGTACCCTGCCTCTCACCAGTTAAAATGCTGGGATAGGCTCCAGCTCACCCGCGACCCATAATGGAATAAGCGGTCAAGATAATGGATGGATGGATGGATATATATATATATATATATATATATATATATATGTAATGATGACAATAATTGTGGGCATTATTTTTCAGTTAAAAGTTCTAATGACAAAAATACCCCTATCTCCCCATAGTAAAGAATCCTTAAAAGATTTCCTGGATCCAGGTGGTGATCTGGATCTCCCCCAAAATCTAATTAATCTAATTATTGTTCCTTATTCTATTTGTGAGATTTCCTGAAAATCAAAATCCATCCATAACTTTGGGAGTTACAGACAGACAGACAAACCAACACCGCTGAAAACATAACCTCAGCCTCAGCGGATGTAATAAAACAAATAATTTACTACTTAAATAGATTTATTTCTTGATGCACCAACAATATTATCGGAATCCTAAATACAATCATACAATTCTCAGCAATGATAAAGAAAATCTTCACCATTGTCTTCCTTTCTTTTTACTCTGATTTATTTTTATTATTAATAATAATATAAATAATCAACACAAAATATAACCCCACCTCTAAAACTTTAGTTAATCCTGTACACAGAAGTGATGTAGATCTGAATGTTCAAAAAACATGTCAATGTTAATGTTTGACAATTTCAGCCAGAACAATATTTAGGAGCCTGAAACCCCTGATCTTTTCCACAGCATGGCCAGGCATTCTGACTGTTTTCTAACTTTCCTGCTAAGCTTTTCAACAGGAGCAAAGAAAAATGACTGTCTGAAGATGAAAAAGTACCCAAGCCGACGTCCATGTATTTTATTCTTCAGAAACAAAAATCTTGGAAGAGCAAGAAATCTGTCCACTAGAATATTTCCATGGGAGTAATTTGCATCCATAGAGGTATCTACTAGATCAAAATTGCCTTCTATGTGGAGGTGTTTTAAAAAATGTTAACCTCCAGCACACTGGCAGCAATAAGGGTCAAAGGTAAGATTAACAGAAATGAATTGAAAGGAGAAAAAGGAAGCTATTGGTCTGCTTAGAACAACTAAACCATTCTGATGAACAATGCATGGACTGTTCACTTAGGCATGATCCCAGACTTAATCCTCTTTCACTTCTAATGTGAACCCAAAAGCAGACTAAAGGAAAACATTTCGAATAGGAGTTCATAAAAAAAAATATTGAAAAACATTGCAAAACAAAAACAAACCAAACCCAAAATAATAGAAAGAAATGGATGTAGCTGTGAAAGTTGCAGTTCCATGCTGCTGCACAAAATTCAAGTTTTTACTTTTGGTCTTTCTGCTGATCAACAGTCTGACAAGCACAACAGCACTAAGAGAAAACGTTATTTTTATTTAACTGGGAAGAAAAACTTAAAATTTTTGCTTCGTTAAGTTGAACACATGAGCAACAAAAATTTAAAATACGTATTTGCCTACCACAGCCACAAGGTGGCGACAAATGGATCTATAACATGAAAGTCTCTGTATGTCCAGGAGTGCTCACATTTTACACAAAAGCGGAAGTGACACTGTTACAGTTGGACAAACTTGTGTATACTCATAAATGTATGCAACACAAAAATTCTCCATGTTCAGACATGCTGCTTTTAACAGGTAACAAAACACTGGACCTACTCCTGTGAACACTTTCAGTAACTGGTTACAGTGAACAGATGGCAGCAGGTTTCTAGATATAAATATGAATATTTTAGTGACTACTGACACATACGTATTTTAATCCTTGGCATCCATTAGGTGATTTTTAAAATAAATTATCTTCTGTGTTTCAGTGACAAAAAGCACAGCTGAGCTGCCATATTCTCCAGGTGTCTCCTCAGAGTTCTTTGTCCAGATTTTTCTTTCAAGAATTCATGTCCATCTCCTTGCATGTTGAGACCTAATCCTGTTTCAGTACATTTTCATGACGGCAGCAGTTTAATACCTTTTTTTTTCTCTCTCTCTAAGGCGTGTGCCAGATGCCCTCTTTTCTTCAGGGAGGCCCTCATATTCAAATCACAGCAGCTGGGAAGTGCTTTGGTAAGAGGAAAAGGAGTGGGCAGAAACAGGGGGAGTTTTTAAAGATTTAGTGGGGTGGGGAAATGTGTTTAGTTGGCTGCTGTATAATCTGGCACATGCCCGTAACAGAGAAACCCCAAGGCTCTGAGTCTTTGATCCATTTGAGCAGTGTGAGGCCTGGAGGCTGGGAGGGTTCCTGGTCTTTTGAGACTTTAAGTGGGGATGTGTAGGTAAAAGCAATGGAGGGAGAACGGAGTCGAAGAGGGTGGCTGGAGAGACAGCAGGTTGTCTGCCCACAGGCGGTGATCCTGCAGCAGGGGCCAGCGTATAGGGGGGCACACATGTCACTCCACAAGGCTGACACTATTTCCATTGTTAGTGTCTATGTGGATAGTGGATGCTGCCTGTATTCACAGCCAAGATGTGATTTTATACAGTATGCTCCCACATATGCTGACCCTGGCATTTCGAATTGGCTTGCATTGAGAATTATGCTTGATTAAATTCATTTGCAGGCCAAAGCACAGTCCACATACAAATGAGTCAGTATGCAATGCCAGCTTCCCAGCAACAGTTTACACATTTTTATGCAATATTTCAATCCTGTCACATAACAAATAAAGAAAATGAAAAATACTTTATTTATACCAGAGAAAAAGGAGAACTACAATTTTCAATTCTAATAAGGCCTGCTTTTTAAGTTTGTTACACCTGCACCAAAATCGTTTTACTATTAAAAAACAATCCCGGTTGCATCATATGATACCATCTTTCTGCAATTAAAAATTTTAGTTGTAATTTTCTTTGTTAAAATTAATTGTAATAAATTCTAATATCAAGTCAGCATTTGTAAAAACAGACACTGAAGATTGTATTTACTTGATTTAGCCGTAACTCCCTTAACCTCCTCAGACCCGAGCTTTAGTTTGACTACCTTTTTGCTATTTTGGGTTAGGAGGAACTAATAAATACAATTTTATGATTTATGATTATACATATTTTATTATATTTGATGTAGATATAAATATAATTTTAAATTGAAAAACAAAACAAAAAAATAGTGCAGGAAATTCAGACAAAAATGTGTACACAACTGATAATGTAAAACATTAACATGGAAAAGCCATGAGGTTTGGCTTCCCTGTGGACATTAAAAATATGAAAAATATGAAAATATGCAGGGCAACTTTATAGTTTCGAGAAACAAATTTCTAGTCTTATTAATCAAAATATGCAAGTTTCTTATGGAAATTATTTTTGCTAATGTATATTCTCCAGGCTAAAGAGCAGAGAGACTTATTGTCTTATTGTCAGCACACTGTCCAAAGCAGCATTCATGGTGATATGGGGTCATAACAATGTTGAAGGCAGCATTCATTTTAAATGTGCTTGGGAATTTCATTGCTTGCTTTGAAACACAGTGCCAACAAGAACAGCATGACTCTGAAAAAAAAGAGTGCTAAACTGCCCTGTCTGTAGTCTAGATCTGACGCCCCCTAAAAACATTGGACACACTATAAAACGGGAAAAAAAAGAAAAAAAGAAAAAATATGGCAACAGGTAACATGTTAAATATTATACCAGGCATGAATTAAAATATATTTTTCCTTTAAAACTACTGCAGTTGGTCTCCACAGTTACTAAATGCTGCCAAATGCCTGTTCTAACATTAAACTTTTAATTGGCACCAAATTCAACAGTTGTTGTCTTAATAAATTACATATATGTATATATATATATATATATATATATATTATTTACACATATCACTGTAGTGATATGTCTTATTACCATTTGACATAGTATCAAACATGGGTAAAATAAATGTTGGAGGATCTTTTTTGTCCACATAGTTTTGGTCATAAAGTGGGCATCCTCCAGAAACAAAAGACGCAGCTGTTGTGAGAGTATGTGAGAGTACACAGGGTCAAACTTGGCTTCATCTATACAAAACTTACAGTGCAAACTGTCACACAGAAACAAGAAGTTCCTCTTCAAAGATAAATAAATCATAATGCTTTCACAGGACGGTTAAACGGTTTTAGCGGTGAGCTGGAAATTCCACTGAGAAGGGAAGTGTGACTGCTCCTTTATTATGTGCAGTCTATTGGGCAGCCACTTTATTACTCATGGATCTGCGAAACTCAGGGCTCTCCTGCTGACTGAGTCTTTCCCTGGAGGTTTAATGCTGTCCCAGAGTCAGGAGATGGGACAGAGGCTGTGTTGCAACTGAACACACTGTTGCTGTAGATCGTACTCACAGACAGGGCTCAGGGTAGCAAGAGGAGAGAACGTTCTGAATGAACCCAGTGTGCGCTGTAAGAAGCTGCACTGCAGAACATTTATGTGTTTACAGCTCCTTCTGAATGTATTTGCTCTGCAAATTATGTAAGAATACATACATTTTTGTGTGTTAAAAAGGATAAAATCTAAATGTGCGAGAAATTAAATTCCAATGTAAATATCAGAAAGATGATAGGCATAGATTAACATCAGTTAAACAGCACTGTTTTCAGCTGGCTGTAGCTGCCACATCTGTACTGAATCAAAGAGTCATTTCTCTCACATCTCAAAAACACTTCTTTCCATCTTATTTTTAGTGGGTTTGACACATGCAGAGCTGCAGTTTTATGCATCAGAGTTTTCAGATATTTATTTTGCCAGTTCCCCTTATGTGCAGCCACTGGGGCGTCCTTGAGTTGTTGGAGTTGTTATTTGATTCAGGGGCCAAAGTTGGACAGGGGCACTGGAAAATATCAGGACTGATGGATATTTATTGCCTATTTTAATAAAGTGAGCTGATTTAAGATATTTTCAGAGCAAGCAGCACTTCTGGACAAGCTTTGTGAAAGACAAAATACATCATGGGGTTGTTATGTTGAGAAGTAGAATATTTCTCATCTGTCTTTCCTCTACATATATATGCAGACTAACACATGCTGCATATACAAAGCTCAGGTGGTCGCTTATACTGAGAGAAAGACAAAGACTTGCAATGCAGTAATTGTTTTCATTTAGGAATTGGTGCAAGATCAACACCCTGTGGTAAGATGGAGAATGACTGCAGTTTTTTTTTTATTCTGAGGCATTATGGAAATACAGTATGCTAGTTAACACAACTAAGTAAGAAAACTGTTTTATTTCAATGTCTTTCTGCAGTTCCTTTCCCTAATGAAACATAGTATAAGTATTTGGGGAAAATATATAGTTTTTATATAATATTAAGAGACACAGTTATTAATCACAAAGCTTCTTATTAGGACTACCAGTAAACTGACTTCTAGCTAAAGGGAAAGAGAATGGCACAAAAATTAGCAGCAAGATGCAATGATAAGAGTCTAAGCTGTATGAGAACATATTAATCGCTACCATTCGTTAACCATGGTGAGCATTTGAAAACATATTACATGCGCAAATTTCTACACTACTTGCAAAAGAAATTAAATCACAGTAGTCTGATTTCTTCATTATACAGTTGAACATGACCTCCCAAAAAAATAAATAAATAAACATCTTTTTGAAAGAATTATGTAAATAATCCCTAATAAGTGGCTAAAGCTATCAATTTTTCAACTCTTTCATCTGCAAAGTGGCTCTGCCCACCAATCTGCAAAAAAATACAATGCAGGAAGAAGAAGAAAAAAAGTGATCTTTTCTCAGCTTTATCTTTAAAATACATTTCAGTCTAGCATTTCTCATCACATGATCCTCCCTATTGATAAGCGAGAACATGGTCACATTATACCTGTTTACCAGATCAAAAAGTTTACACCCTCAAACTTGGTAAAAACTATCTCTTTAACAATTCCTTCTGACTGAGCCAGATTACCTGTCTGAGCAGATTTGTTTGTTTGAGGTATTCATTGTATACATGTAAATCTGATTATAAGCGGTTTATGTCAAATAACGTTAATACTTGTCACATTTTTTTTTTTCTTCTTAATTCCAGGTAATGATATTATAACGGCCTTAGTGGTAAACGTTGCACAGATTTTCATATTTCTTGAATGTTGTAAGTAGCCTATAATATGGTGATGCTGACCATTTTGGAAGTTTGGGAACCAAAAGCTACCCATCGATCAATGTGACCTCGACTTGCTTTGTCTTTTTCAGAGTTACTTGCGAGCTTGGATAAATAGATCGATTCAAAACACCGATTCTGGTTTTTATTTTTGTTAAAATCTCATCGAATGGACCGTCTAGCATCTTTTGCAAGTGAGTATTATTAGTATAATATTCACATACATGTAACCACTGCAGCTTTACCGTAAATACACTAATCTTTTCTGCATTTTCTCTTTCGTTGGCCGTCTCAGCCCCACAAAGCTAGCTTTGTTTGGCTAATTTAAGCGATAGCGTGTAGCATCTACGCTATAGCGAGCAGAACTAACTGTTTAAAAACATTTGGAGATGTGATGTAAAAAAAAAATATATATATATATATAGTGTAGTGTATTTTTTGTACTTCCAAACTTTAGTTTGTGCGATAGAAACCCATAGCTAAAGCTATGTTAATTCAAGGAGCATTAGCCAAGATAGCTTTAACATTTACAACCAAATAAGTATATTTATTTTAAAGCTGGAGTCGGAGTCTCTAAAACACCAAAGCAGCCCTTCTAATGGATTGCTTTATAAACAATATCATTTCCGCTACACTTTATTTTCTTATTATGCTTCCTAGTTTGTGAGTAAACCTGACTATGTATTATTAATTTCAGATGATCCCTCTGATAAACCACCATGCAGAGGTTGTTCATCGCATCTAACTGAACCGTACATCAAGTGTGCAGAATGTGGACCTTCTTCTTTTTTACTTTGCCTCCAGGTCGGTAGATGTCAGATAAAACATACTATTAGAGCTCTTGTTTATTTTCAGACTACGATGTTCGTATTAAAAGTGTAGACACTTAACAGAAAAAAAGATCTACTGTTTGTTTACATTTAGACAATGTAATGAGAGTTTCCCCAGAAATACATGTAGTATATTAGCTAATACAGTATGTGTGAAATACAAGAAAATGCTGAGAAACATTTACAGTGATATACTTGTGTGTTACAGTTTGTTTGTTTGTTTGTTTGTTTTTTCAAATGTCAGGTTTTGTGAAATCAAGTATGCTAGTGAAGATATATCTTATTATCCATCAAATGTAGTGTCCGATTAAATAAAGGCCTTTTTCAGACTACCAGCCCAAATCTGTTTGAGTACAATTTGTTAGATCCAAATTGTATTCATATTGATTTTTAGAAAATCTGAACATCCAGAGCCTAATTTGTAAATTAGATTCAAACCACTTCTGTAAGTGGTTTAAAATCACATTACATCAGATCTCAACAGCTGTGCCTCAATACAATGTTAAATCTAGCATGACAGCTGTGCTGGGAAAATTAAATGCTGATATATGCAGATGGTATTGAGAATAATAACAACAGCAATCCCTAAATTATTTGACTTCTGCCACTTTGTGTGAACTTATTTGTGGAGGTAAAAGTGAAGGGAGCCTACTGTTGGAAAGCTGCATTATGAGCATATTGGAAATAAATCAAATTTTCCTTCAGTTAGAATAATGACCAAATGTAAGAAATAAACCAAAGTGTTTATTTTAGATATACCATTTTTTCCCCTGAAATAAGACACGTTATCCAACAACTGGGACCAAAATGTCCAATCTGATCATTTAACAAATAAATCATGTTTTTGCCTGCAAAATCTCACCTTAATCACATTTTGTTCCAGTGTTTCACCAGAGGTTTTGAATACAAGAAACATCAGAGTGACCACAAATATGAAATCATGGTGAGTAAAATTTTGTGCTGTTCTCTTGTTGTTGCACAAAAAGACTTATCATCACGTATCTTTATGCATTCACCTCCACAGACATCAGACTTCCCAGTGCTGGAGCCTGGATGGACCGCACAAGAGGAGATGGCGTTGCTGGAGGCAGTTATGGACTGTGGGTTTGGGAACTGGTGAGGGGTTTTTAATTTGGCTTACGTTTCCTGAATGTTCTCAAAACATTACTTGTTTTGTTTTTCCTTTCCCACACTCACTGTTGTCACTATTCAAGGTTTTTAGCGTGTGTCTCTGACACAATCTCAGTTGGTAGCTTGAGAGTTGAAACTCTGCATCACAGGGTTCACAATGCTCCTGTTTGCTTGTAAATGAAATATCAATTGTAAGTCTAGGCTTTAACGTAACCCATGAAGTTTCACTCATGCCACAATAGTCAAACTGGTTGCAGTTTATGATGATTTGCAATGAATTATGTGTTTGGGGCAGTGATAATTTTGCTACTCAAGTAGGGCAAAACAACAGTGTTTAATATATTTACAGATCAAATCCTACTCTCTTTTCTAACATATTGCATCCATTTATTTTCCTTACATTTTCCTCAGGCAGGATGTGGCATACCAGATGCGCACCAAAACAAAGGAAGAATGCGAGAGCCACTACATGAAGAATTTTATTAATAACCCACTCTTCTCCTCTACTTTGCTCGGCCTGCGGAAAACAAAAGACTCTCGCTTTGCAGAAGGAGCTATTCCTTTTAAACGTATGTACCCACATTCTGTGTTACACATCTTCCTCTCTCGTGCACAGCATCATTACTTTTAATATCAGTAAGTTCTGTCAGTAACTCTTTGCTATATATGATTTAATACAATCTGTGTGCATAGTGCATTAAACCAGCCATAAGGGCATTTATGATCAAAGCCAAATGTTTTAGCTCCGAGCTGGTTTTTATTTTATGTTTCTATTTGTGTCAGAGGCTGAACGAATGCTGACGATCCTGCCTAGTTTCCCCCCTGGTTGATTTTAAACATCTTTTTTAACAATGTTTCTGAAAGCTTTTAATAAAGGGTCTCTAATGATAGTGATACAGATGATCCTGAAGGGAGATTTTTATTAAAAAAAAATAATAATAACTGAAATTAAATGTGGCATGAAGGCTTCAGGTCTGAGAGTTTGGACCAAAACAGATGGACAAGTTTCCATCTGCTGCAATCTTTGTGTCCATTCAGCAATCAAAATCATCACACCTTTGACTGCAAATCTTTTAAGCTCAAGTCAAGGCGTTTTATTTTTCAGTGTGTCATATTTTATCCGTGCATGTATTCTTGTGATGCTACAGCCTCTGATGATCCCCCTCGGCCCACATTTGACTCTGTGCTATCTCGAGACATGGCAGGATACATGCCGGCTAGAGCAGACTTCATGGAGGTGAGTGGGTACATTCATCCTCTTGTTTAATTATGTGTCCTAATATTGTATGAATCAACTAAACTTCCACTAAAGGGCTCATCATTGTTTTTAAAAACAGGTCTGTTGCCTTTTGATGCTGTCTCCTTTTCTCATTAATGTCTCAAAATTGAGCGGCTTCATGTAAACTTTGATTAAACTGGCAGGTGATGAAAATCCTTTTTCATCTCTCTGTTAGGAGTTTGACAACTATGCAGAATGGGATTTGAAAGACATTGATTTTGTGGACGATGATTCAGACATCCTTCGTGGTAAGTGAAATTTTTAATGGATGATAATTGTTTTTTGGTTGTCTAATAGATAACAGTGGTAACTACAGTGCTTCTTTTGCAGCACTGAAACTTGCGGTTGTTGATATATATCATTCAAGATTAAAAGAAAGACAAAGAAGAAAGAAGTAAGTCCTTTTTTTGTTATATTAAGTGATTTTAAATATATTTAGCATATTGCAGTAACCCCAGTCTGTCAACAGATGGCATCATAAGCTTCTGTATTGACCTTCTAGCTCCCCAATTCCCACAGATGCTTTTAAACCTTTTAGATTGGATAATTTAATTTAATTTAATACCTAATTAAAATGTACAACGAAAACCATTTTAAATCCCTGTGCTGATTTATTTGTAACATCTAATGTGAATTTGAATTGTTATTTCATCAAAGGATAACACATAAGTCCTTCGGTGAGACTGGGATTGTTTTAGAGGCAGCAGCTGGTTGGTTGGTTTTGGGGGTGTTTTTTTTCGTCTGTTTCAAGCACTATACAGTCATTCAGGTTGAACATACAAGCTCTGGGAGCTTCTATTCAAACCTTGAATATTTTTGAGAATGAGGAAACAGTGTGTGTCCCTCTGTGAACAGCTTGCATGCCAGAATGTTTGACATTTTGCTCAGTTTTTGGCTGGCAAAGGGAATGTTTTCCCTGCAGCAGGAAAGTGTTTTGAAATCCATAAAATTCTTATGTCTTACATTTTACATAGAGCAGTGTCATTACTCGTCGTGTTTCTCTGCTCTGTTTATTTCTTCTAACTTGTAGCTTCTTAAGATTAGATTATACTTGCCATTCTTGCTCATTTAAATGTTTTCATCACAGAATAACTGGCACATGTTATTACCATGCACATCCTAACCTTTCTAACCCGTTCCACTCTCTGCAGTGGAGTGTTTGTAAAATGAGAAGAGCTTAAGAAAAAGGTATGAGAGCAGACTTGTGTCTACAAGCATCCATTTGGCCATTTAAAACATATGGTATGATTCTTGCAAATGCCACAAACACAAGGAACAATAAATTAAAAGTGTGTATGAATAATTAAGTCCACTTACACCTGTTATTAAGGTGACTCCACCACATCTCAGATAATGTTGTAAATTACATTGATGTCACAGTTTGACCATGACCAATGCATAGAGCATTTTTGCCTTTAAAGAGGCTTAACAAAGTCCAGGCAACAGTCTTGTTTTATAAGTTTTACCGTCAATGTTAGTAAAAAGGTAAGTTATGTCTAAAAAAAAATCTAAATGATCACACAGTTGAATCTGTGAAACAACTCAAAGAAAAACTTGTTGCATGAGTTTAAGTTGAAGCTCAATGAACGGAATAAAATGACAGCCGAGGGTACATGTTACCCCGATGTTATGAATAAAGATTTAAGAAACAGCCCTTGCTGTCACTAAATCAGCTTTAATGAGTTTGTGCTCCCTGTCTATGGTGGAATGGCATGTCTGGCTGGGCAGGCATTTTCCAGCTACAAAGTCCTGTCGCTCCTGTTTTATCTTTGCTAACTCATCAGAGACTCTTCCAGGTTCAGACCATGCGCTCTGCTGCTGAACTCAGAGCTTACATTTAAGAGGATCTGCAAGTCTTTAGAAGCCCTGCTTTCAGTAACCTTAAAACAGGCCTTAGAACGTTTAAATATTCCTGACCTTCACTTGCAGATATATTTAAATATTATTGCTTTGTAAGAGTAATGTTAGCTTCACAACTTACAGTTCTGTGTCAGCTTAAACGTTCTTTAGTGTGTGTGTGTGTGTGTGTGTGTGTGTGTGTGTGCGCTTCTTGGTCATGAAAGTTTAAGAGCAACACCTTCCCCTTAATGGTCTGGATCTAAGAAATGCATGCATCAGGGAACGGGGCAGGGCTATTGTGACCAATGAGAGAGGCACAGGGGGTGATTAAGATCAATGTTGTATTCAATAAGGTGGTACATATAACCCATGTTGATGCATGTCATTTAAACATATGCACTACTGTATGATAAATTTATCAATCTAATACCGAGCAACTTGATTGTGAAAGGATCCAGAAATACTGTTTCAAAGCCTTTTCCTTTAAATATCAAACACAGATGCTGAACAGTTTTCAACTGTATTAAGACAGAAATTTGGAGTTTAGTTGCTACACCTTCCTGAAATTATTACAATAGCACTGCAAAAAAAATTTGTAACACTGTTGATTCATCACAAATAATTTCAGAGTTTTATTCCTGCCATCTGATAATGTTGGAGGATGAATCATAGTTTGTGCTACGATACTCAGGAAAATGTTATTTTTAACTAGTCATGAGAATATGGTGGACAGAGTTATAGAAACAAATGTAAGTGTAATAAAGTGCAACACCACCATGAGCCATAGCCATAAAAATGACCACGCAGTTGGTATTTAATTGATTTTCAACTAATCTTAATAGACTGCAATAGCCTCCATTATCTGATTAGAAATTATACATTTAAATGTTCTTCCCTTTCAGGATCATACGAGACCATGGATTGATCAACCTGAGAAAATTCCAGAGTAAGTCACCTCCTGAAACTCACATACCCTCCCTTCTGGCAGTATTCATAGCAGCTTGGAGGGGGGGAGGCATCTGATACATAGCAGTCAAATTGCTGCAGAGTGTTTCTATGGTTCCACACAAACAACTTTGCTGTAATAACCAACGTTAACCTCTGTGACCCGTGGGTTTGCTCGAGTGTGGCAACTGGCAGAGCTTGGTTTATGGTCAGGGCCATGAATAGTGTATTGAGAAAGGGGGGGCAGTCTCCATTTGATGAGCTTTGCTATCATAATAACTGAAATGTGAGGACTTGCTTTATTTATCCACCTGTTACAGGTTGGATTTCAGCAAGCTCTTTAATATAATTTTTTGCATCTTGTGGGTTTTTCATTAAATAGCAAGGGATGGTTTGAAAGAATTCATCCAATTATAGCATCTCGTAACTACGTCCGCCTGCTCAGCCCGCTGTGACACCACCACGTGAAGCTGTCTGTGGTTTAGGAGTCAAAGAGTTCTCCTCTCATGTTTTATTTATGTTTCCTTCAGCCTCCAGTTAGCCCTCCTCCCCTTTTCCCTCCTCGCCCTTATCTCTCCAGTCTTTCAAGACAAAAGGGGAATGTCAGAGTAGCTGTAGAGCTGCAGACTGGTTGTCATGGAGACTGACAAAGGATGTGTGTGTTCTTGCGTATGTCACATGCAATAATGGAAGCAGTATCAGAGCCCAGGAGGCTCACAGTATCATGTCTCAGAGCTGCTGGAGGCAGAATGACCAGGTGATTCAGGTTGTTTCTGTTAGCTGGTATGTATCCACATGCAGTTTCAGCACTGACGTCTCTTTGGAGATACAAACAACATTGATTTTTGTGTCCACTGCCGTTGTTAAGAGCATGACTTCATGTGTTCAGCCTGAAATGGCAGCTGCTAGTTAGCGCGCTCATGTTTAGAGTGTGATGAAAGAACTTGACCGACACACGGGCACACACACACACACACACAGCAGCTCTTCTCTCAGGCTTTAACACTTGTCTGTTACTCAGCAACATGGACGAACACAACAAGCATCAGAGTGTGTATGCTTGTTAAGTGAGTTAAGTGTGGTAAATACACATTACCAGAGCGTTGCCGTGACAATCACAGTGGCAGAGATATTGTAACAATTTGTTTTATTTAACCAAATTTTAAATCAGGAAAGGAACAAAAATTTTACAGCAAAAGTAAACTGAGATTTTATGACTTAGAATTTTAACTGTGATCTCTGCCCAGTTTGGTTATTGGATAACTTAAAAAACAAATGATTATAGACCCTGACAAAACAAGAAAAAAAAAAACAATGGAAGAACCACAACTTAATTTATTTTGTGCGGGAAAAAAGTTTAATTACCTTCATGGAGTGACAACTCTTTTTTTGGTGGGAGGGGCACATTTCCTGCTAATCAGCAATATGCAACAAGTCATTAAGCCCTCCAAGCTAGTGCTTTATTTATTGCCGCCATAAATATTTAGACATGTGAAGATATTTTAGTTAGAAATGTACATCAGAAGATGTTTTCATATCTTTTCTTCTCAACAAGTTAAATTATATGTCCTGAACTCCAGAAACTACTCACTAAAACCATTCGACACATATTCTTGCACAAAATGTGTGTATGAAGTTGCGATCCATGTTTTAGATGTTGCCTGCTTCAACACACGCGGCTCAAATGAAAGGATTATTTACAAGCTTTTGTAGATCCAGTCATGGGTCCCCCAGACCTGGAATGGAAAGTTTAATCTACAAACAACAAACCAGACAGCCTGTATCTGTAGCTGTAGGTTTTACATGTTTTGGATACTGTCATGGTAAGATGAAGGAGAAGATGTCATGTAGTATTGCATTTTTGTTGGAATAAAATGGGCAGTCCATCCGCTCCTCCTGAGACACTTAGGAAACCTACTGTGATCTATTGGGAATGTCATGTTTCTGCTTATTCCCTACTTTTGACCTCAAGGTCAGGGAAGATTGCAGCATTTTTTAGTTTAATGGGTAACTTCCAGCTGGTGGCTTAAGGTTGTGTTTGATTTCCTCAAGCAGACTGATAATAATGTGCTTGGTAATCAATATTTTCTAATGCCATCTTCCTCTGACATTCTCAATAAACTAAGATGGGTGGAGAAAATTATCTCCAGGCACATCAAGCAGTACCTATAATAGCAAAGTCAAGCTCAAAATGTCATGAAAACATGCTCTTATCTGTATTGAATGTGGTTGCAATCAGCATTAAATGAACTGCTGCAATCCTCAATCACATAACATGATTCATTTAAATACCTCACTCCCATCTAATTTTAATTTTGCACTCTAAAAGTAAAACTTATAGATATTCTTGCAAATGGCATATCTGAGTGTAAAATGTACATTCAAATGAACTACTATGTGTTATTTATTTTTCCACCTACAGATGATTTTACAGAGCGTGTTTGTTTTGATGTTTGGATTTTCTAGTGTGTAAAGTTACCTGCCGTGTTGAGAGCCTAGTTGTTTGGATGAAAAGGACAGATCCATACCAGCCTACTTAGTTGCTACAGGAAATAAAATTTCTTCATCCATCAGCCTTGATCTTATCAGCGCATCCACAGAGAGCCTGTCATAACAGATCCAGTGACAGATGCAAACAGGAAAGGTTTTATTCTGATATCTCTGCAAAGAAGGTTTAAAATGTATAGAGCAGTACACAGACATTCCAGAGTTTGATAAACCTCCTAAAGGGTTTTGATTTCCAGCAGTCAGTTACACCAAGTGTAAATTCAGATTCAGTGAAGATTTTAGTGGCAAACTACACCAAACAAACCAGTCCAACTGCTCTGAGGGGCTGGAACTTTTTCCTCTTCCTGAGTTAGATTTTCTTGTTTCTGCTGCTCACTCATTTCCCTCATTTTTCTGTTAGTGCTGGAACGATGCTACCCAAAGGAGGTGCAGGAGCTGTATGACATCATGAGAAGATTTGCTAGAGTGGTTGGACCGATTGAACATGACAAATTCATTGAAAGTCATGCATGTAAGTATTTGGCCACCTACATAAGCCTGGTCTGCATGGAGACTGCATGCAGTATTAAAAAAAAAAAAAAAAATGGACAATCTTAACAGTGTACCGTTAACATTATTAGCTGGTTGTGCCCCAAAAGGAGGTTTTTGTTGTAAATTGACATGATTATTTTCTAGTCTACTAGTATGTTTGCATGGATGGATGTCTGAACTAATATGAAATGTCTTTTTAAGGTAGTTCTGTTTCTTGTCTGAGTCTTGCTAAAGTTCCTTTCATTCAGATGTAGTAGGAGTGCCCCACTGTACAGTGAGATGGCATGCCTGCAATAGGAGGAAGGGTGAAACACTGCAGTATTGCTGTATTCCTATACAGTGTATAGTGTGGCATTTTTTAAACAGATTTAGACCTTTTGTATAAGACACTGTCATGTTAGGAACATTTTCTCATTACATTAAACTAAAGAAGTATATAGTTGGAGTTAATAATCAAATTAAGCGAAATGAAGTGCCCTCATCTAGTCACATTATGTAAACATATGTATGCCTTGATTATACCTACTGAAGTTCTACAGCATCTTATAGAACCCACTACTGTTTACAATGCAC
Organism: Melanotaenia boesemani; assembly: GCF_017639745.1. Taxonomy (NCBI): domain Eukaryota; kingdom Metazoa; phylum Chordata; class Actinopteri; order Atheriniformes; family Melanotaeniidae; genus Melanotaenia; species Melanotaenia boesemani. The sequence goes on from NC_055690.1 coordinate 15,235,221, forward strand.
ACTTTATGCTCCAGAGTTACCAGCTCCACTTATTATGAGTAGTGTTACATTTGTTTTATTGATCAGGCTGCTTATTGTTGTCATAAGATCTTTGTGTGTGTGTGTGCAATGAAAGTGTGAAAAAAAAATTTAAAAACTAAAAATGTCTTAAAAATCTAGGTGCAAGATGATCACTATCAAGAAACAGTCTTACCATCTGTGAAACATTTAATACTGTGACCATTACGCAGACTCTGTAACATGTAAACATGAATATTTTGGAATATAATGTTGTTATTCAGGCACAAGTCGGCATTAATTCAGCTGTGGTGGCTGTCATACTTTCTCTTTACATTTCAGACAGAGCAGTGATGTGGAATTAAGGCACCATTAGCTTAGCAGATGTTGCACATCTGAAAGGAGTGGAAGTTTTTGAAACTTGACTGCCAGAATGACCATCAGTTTTCTAAATGATGTTATTTCATTTGCAGTTCTCCAAATTTATAGTTAACTATTTCACAGATGGTTTATGAAGATAAGTGTCCTGTGTATAACTTCTACACTCTAGTTGATGTACTAATAAAAAAAACAAAAAAAAAACAAAAGGTAACGTTTCAGTTAGCAAATTATGTATGAACTGGTAGATTTTTTTTTCTTCTTTTTGGCTGTTTAGCTGTTTCAGAGTGTCAGGATCAGCATTTTCCACCCATTTCCAATCATTGTGCTGAGACAGTTTTACAGTCTATGAAATGCTAGTCCACACTAGTAATCCATAGACATAATAGCCAGAATAGGTTGACTGTTCTCACCAGAAAAGGAAACATGTAAAAAAAAAAGATTGATCTTTGAGTTTTATGAATCGATATTGGAATAATTACATTTTAATAGATTTAAATTGATTAAGTTTTTTTAACCCAGCTCTACTTATAAAAAAGTTTGTTTTTTTTATTGTGTTGTATGAAGCCTTGAGCTGCAGCAGTGAGAGTTCACGACTGTTCGGGGAAGCGCAGATTTGCGTTTAACTACCATCTTCTCTTTGTCTTTGCAGTGGAGTTTGAGTTGAGGAGAGAGATCCGCAGGCTGCAGGAGTACAGGAAAGCAGGGATCAAATCTTTCTGCAGTGAGTCAAGTTTGACCTTTTCTCTTCTTGCCTTAGCAATACTTCCTTTCAAAGCTGCATGAATAAGCAAGAGGACGTGGGTAAATTCAGGCTTTATTTTTTTTGAATGGTTTTATGTGCTGCTGCAGCAAAACAGCGATAATAAGATGCTTTAAACCATGTCTGGATCTCCGCCTAAACTGTGGGACATTAAAAAGTAATTTTCATTTCCTGGAATTTTATTAAAGAAAAATAGTTTCGACATTAATTCAGACCATTTCCTCCTCACATCATATCAGGTGCCAAGGTGTATGAGCGGGTGAAGCGGATGCGTGAAGACGAACGCAGGAAGAGGACCATGCTTTGTGACGTGCTGCAGTACATCCAGGATGGCAGAGCCTGTCAGCAGTGGCTCAGCAAACAGGCTGCAATGTGAGGCTCCAAACTTCACGTGTTGCTCAGCACATAATAGACAGGTTGAAGTTGAGACACTGACCTCTGTCTTGCTGAGATGAATTCAACAGACGTTTGTATTACTGTGTATCTCATTTCCACCTCAGACTGCTGCTTTTAAAGTTGCCTGTAGCTGCTGTAGTTTTGTTTTTATTTAAGGCATTTTCTTTGAATGTTATCCAAGTTCCACCTTAGAAGGGGGGGGGGGGGGGAGCTTAAATGTGATGATTCATCTTTTTTGGATGACATTCTGGAGAGAAAATAGTCAACAAAGCTCAGAGATGCTGTGTGTAAGTGGGACGTGCAAGCGTGTGTGTATAAACAAGGCAGTGGAGATAATAACACTTTTCTCTCTGATTGCAGTGATGCTGGCGTCACTCCAGCTGTCACAACAATCACAGTGTCAGGTACGACGCTTCTCCACGCCTCTCCCTCTGTGCTCCATCCTCTCAGTCATCTTGGCATGGCCTCAGGCACAGTCGCATCAGGGCTGACAGTCTTTCATAAATACTTGAAAAATAGGCTCATAAATGCATATTTACCTTCTTGTTTTTCACTTTAAAGCTGGCTGCCTTTCCCTCACTTTCATCAAATGGGATATACACTACCATGTTTTATTTTATTCATATAATGGCTAGTTAGCACCTTGTAAATGGACTGCCTGCTATCTAAACCAACATTATTAAATTTTTGCTGCACAGCTACAGGTAGACGCAGCGCCCCTCCTCTCAACTTGACCGGACTTCCGGGAACAGAGAAGCTCAACGACAGGGAGAAGGAGGTACAGCCATCATTCACTATGTTTCACATGATTGTTTTCTGATGCGCCTGTCAGGCGACCTCCCTGACATCACAAATTTTTTAAATCTAATGCAGCAGCTGCACCACGACGAAGGTGCACTTGTCTCTAAAGGTTTTCTGCTTTACACTGCTTTAGTGTTTTAGACCCCCCCTACAAAAATGTTGATGCCAAGTCAATTTAAATAATAAAGTAAGCAAAAACACACCATCGTTATGTACAGACATTCCCTGTTCAGTTGTACCCATCATGGAGAATGGAGCATAACAATGCAAACAAAGTCAAAGCAAAAATTTTAACGTTTTAGTCTGGTTAGCTTGTCATGTAGTAGTTCTTAAAGACTTTCTTATTGACCCTCCCAAGCAGTCACTCGCAAATTTATTTTCCTATACATATTTACATTTTCCTATATTTCTATGATAATCATGACATTAAAAGACTGAAATACTGTGTAAATATGTTAAACGTACTTATGATAATAGGATTTGATATCAGAGGATGCATAAAACTATTATTCAATACAGATTGGTTTATGTATAAATTTTATGGGCGTTGTCAAATGGGCGATTTCTGTTCTGTTAATATAGGCAATTTGTAATTTTGTTGCACTGACAAAGTTCTATTCTAATTGTAGTAATGTAGCTTTGATATTGTAAATGTTTTGGCTGAGCATGTTCTTAAATCATGCACATGAGCAAGTCTCATGGGACCACTCTCACCCACCTTCCCAGCAGCCCCTGAGCATGCCAATTACTCATGGAGAATTAACTGACTACCAACAGGTGTCACTTCACATGTGGGAAGCACATAATGCTGCTGGTACAATTCAGGAATATGGCTTTACAAGCTGCGAGCACTCTGACTGTGTATATAGCAACCATGACCACTGTGTGCCAAAGTCTTACAATAATGGTGCAAATTTTCTCAAGAGAAGAAACACTAAAATGTTTGCATATGGTCGAAAGTGTGTTTGATGGTCGAATTTAACCGTTTTCGCTTTGTTTTTTTTGGAAAATCCCACCTCTGAAAATCATTTGAAAAAGTCGTTTACACAAACGTGCAAAAGCAGTAAGTGCTCCAGAAAAATGTGAGACATTTATCGAGCCACGCAGCTGCTACACTTTCCTCATAAATACGAACCAGTGTGTCTTTAGCTCATCTTTTTTATTGTTTGTTGTTCAAAGAACACAAATCAACAACGTCTGTCCTTGAGGGCTTTTGTGTTTTTACTTAGTTGCCTTCATAAAAATAAACTTAAGCAGGCTGAATCAGGCGGCACCAATAACATGACGAGTGCTTGTTCAGCTGTAGCACACTGAGGTCTTAACAAGATGTCATGCAGGTTTTAAAAGCCTATCTGAGCTTTGTGTGTTGTGTGTAGCTGTGTCAGGTGGTGCGGCTGGTGCCGGGGGCTTACCTGGAATATAAGCAAGCCTTAATCAACGAGTGCAGGCGGCAGGGTGGGCTGCGGCTGGCCCAGGCTCGAGCCCTCATCAAGATCGATGTCAACAAGACCCGAAAGATCTACGATTTCCTCATCAAAGAGGGCTACATCACGAAGGCGTAGGAGCGTCCAAGTTCAGCACAACGGGATAGGTTGTGGTCAGTTGTGCTTTTTAATGTAATCTTGTAACATTTGTCAGTGTTTTGTAAGAAGTTCAAGTTGTTGCTGCTTTTTAAAAGTGTTTGAACATGTTTATAGTCATGTTGTGTCTCTTTTTTTGAACTGTAAAATGATTCTGTATTACTTTGTATGATTTGTGTGGTTCTGTCAGAAAAAGAGGAGCTTATATTAAACTGAGGATGTATTTCTCCTGCCATAAATGTTAATGAAAAATATTTTGGACATTATTTATTTTAACTTGTTCAAACAAAAAGTTGTATATATATTTCATGGACTTCATTAGTAACATTTATTTCCTTTTTATCATCTGAGATATTGTTTAAAGTGAATTAAATCAGAGAGGCGAGGTACACACTGGGTGAGTCCTTAGTCAAGTTGAAATAATTAATTATTCATGTTAGAGAACTTCTGAGCCATATAGGAAAGTAACTTACAGTATCTCACAAAAGTGAGTACACCCTTCACATTTTCATATTTTAGTATATCTTTTCATTGGACAACACTATAGAAATTAAACTTGACATACATAATATCAAAGTTTAGTTTCTATAGTTTGATATTCTGTATGTCATAGTTTCATTTCTAGTGTTGTCCCATGAAAAGATTTACTAAAATATTTGCAAAAATGTGAGGGGTGTAATTACTTCTGTGAGATACTGTATATGTAGAATCAAAATTGACCAAATGTTTCAAGTTCCTATTGAATTCAAACTTTGATGTTTCAGCTTTTTTTAAATGTGGTAAAGTCTGACACCTAACTGCATATATATATTTAGAGCAAAGTTGAGCTGTAAAATTGTGGTTGAAGCCCAACACTTACAGGCAGATCTGGAGATGCTCATATTAATGTAATTGAGAAACTAAGCAAAAAAAAAAAAAAAAATTAGATTTTGGTTCTCCTTACTTTTTAACCTGTATAACATTTTTGTATTTACAAAATTATAATAACCTCCACTGAATGACAACTACATGGTTTAAAATTCTGTCTGTTGTATCCCTGTGTAGAGATAAAATCCAGCTTGAGTACTGCTGAGTTAACCTGAATGTTGCCCATCTGTGACACAGATAATCAGAGGCATATTGATTATTTCTGTCTCTGTTTGTTGTGTGATGTGGAAAAACTGTGAAGAATGTAACGGAGGCAGGCAGGAGGCCAGCGGCCTCCGACAGGCTTATCAGAGCAGAGCGCAGCCGGCGCATCAACCTCAGCTAACAGGCTGATTATAGCGGCAGATTCAGCCTTTGATGATAACAGCGGAACGACTGAGGAGCCTGCTGAGCTGAAATGCAAAAATCAGAGCTACATTTGAAAAGAAATGAAGGAGAAGAATTTAGAGTTTTTTTTACACTTCTACATATGTCTTATCAAATCACCGCTCCAGAATAAACATGCTGCAGAATGAAATTGTTCCTTTCACAAGATACATTTTTCTTCATGTCACACTTTGTGTTTTTTCTTAAAACTGTGTTCCAGACAGCCATAAAAACTGGATCTCTCTTCATTCTCTTTGTAAAGCTGTAATTTTCACAGCTGCAAACATGGAAGGTTTCTGGACTTAAAAAGAGACGAGTTTAGAGGAACGTCACAAGGGTGTCCACACTGAAGGAGAAATGGACCCTTTTTTCTGAGAATAAAGTCAGCACATTTTCACAGAAGTAAACAATTCTATCTTTGTGATTATACAGTATTTGCCAGCAAACTGCACAGAAAAGATAAACAATAAAGGTCAAAGCACCATGCATCTTGAGAAGGTCCATTGTGGACATTAAGGCATGTGCAGGAGCACTTGAAAAAAATTTTCCCCACTGGTTTGGCTGCTGTAAAAAACCTAATCATGGTCACTTCTGTGCGGAACAGTGACGAAATATGTATGATGTTCTACTCCGTTTCTTCATACAGATATATATCTGGTTACTGTGTCCTTAAAGATCTATTTTTTATTCATCGATATGCAACATGTTTCCCAAATTCAGTGAGCTTTCTTAGGGGGCCATTTGCAAACTTAGAAAGATCTCCATGAGTCTTCACTGGCGGTTCTCAACTGCATCTTAGCAACAAACTGAAAACAACTTGTGCTATCTTGTGCAGCTTACGCCTGCTCTGTGGACATTAGTTATATCAAAATACACAGTTTGGCTGCTTAAAGATGCTATATATACTTTAAAGAAAAGTACTGTTCTAATCTAGTTTTTCTCAGATTCTTCCTTCCCGTTTTGCTTCCCTTAGTTGAGCGGTCTCAGATGTGGAGGTCATTTCTGGGGCAAATTGAGCTGGCTTCACTAGTCTGGACAGCTTTATTTCTTCCTCTAAGAATGTGTGTCTCACATTTGCTAAAGGGAGGGCTTGAAGACTGCACTGTCAGATGACAGAAGACCATTTTCAGGAAAAGGATCACAAGTCCACTGAGTGTACTGAAATAAAAGTCCAGACATAATCAGGCTTTTCTTTATTTATTTTTTGCGCAGCATTAATTAGTTATTAATTCCCTGTGCAGAATCTGTTTAAAACTAAAAGTCCTCCAACCTGTGTAGCAGCTCAGCCTCCTCTTCATCACTGTAGAATCTGTGCTGAAGTGGTAGGGAGGCAGCAGATGGAGCAGATGTCAGTGTCAACACCCTGCATGTGTGCTGAGATGCAGCATTTCTCAAGCCACCCACGCACTGTCTTCTCAGACTGCCTCCTGCTCATCTCAGACTTCTTGGTAAGGTAAAGTGATAGAGGCTTGCTTTAGGAGGAAAACTAATAGAATAAACATCACACATCATGAGGGAGGGTCAGTACATCCAAAAACACGATTAGTTTTTTAATTCACATTTCACATGAGAGATGGATAACGAAGGCTGGGACAAGCTACCATGATTTTATGCACAAGACAGCCATTTAAACTTTTGAGTTGTGTTGATAAGGTTACCCTCACTTCTTGAGTTAAACATTTGGGGTATTCTAGTTAACTTTCCCACTAATAACACAGAAATTCCAAGTTTAAAAGGAATACCATCATCCTAAATTGCTGCCTATATGTCTCATTGAAATATCAGCATCTCACTTATAAATATCCTTTTAAACAGTGATGAGTTGTTTGCAACCAAGCCAGCTCATCTGAGAGCAGCTGATTAATTTCTTTCAATCGTTATTAAATAATTTTATTTATTTATATTTTGTATGCACAATAAAAGAGTAGCCTCACAGCTTGAAACAGCCAAAAGCTCTTGCACATACAGTATCATGCAAGCAATGAGGTGTGATAACAGTCCAGGATCAAACCATCAGGGGGTTGGTGTGCAACAGAAGCAGTCTGTAGACAGACTCAAAAAGTTATGGATTTTGATAAAATTTTCAAGAAAACTCAGAAATGGCATAAGGAACATGTGATTTGGGGGGTGGTTTGAATCACCATCTGGATCCTAGAATTCTTTTTAAAGAATTCTTTAATATGAGGAAATGATGATATTTTGCCATAAGAGTTTCTAACTCAAAAATTGATGCCCACAATCATTGGCAAAAAAAAAAACTAACAAATAAATACAGTGGCTTGGCAGAGGTCTGTGCTCTCTGAGTGTTCTTTTTATTTTATTTTATTTTATTTATTTTGATAAATTTATCCAAATTATTTGAATCTCTGAATTATAAAAAATGATAATTCACACTGAGATCAGCAGGATTCATGAAGTGTTTAATGTTTTTAAATGTTACAGCATTGACATTTTTTATTATTCTGCATCTTTGTGGTTTTTTTTTTTTTTTGTTTTTTTTTTGTTTGTTTGCTTTTTTTTTTTTTTTGAGGAGTGAAAGTAAGCTACTTTGTTTTTGGAAATGAAAAAAAAAAACCACAAACTGTGCAGAGAGATTGATCGATTGGTTCTAAGGCTTATCTTCTGCTGGTGTCTCATTGATTTTTAACTTTGCTGCTATTCAAGGGAAAGGGGAGAAAGATGTGCATCTTTGCTCTGTGTTGTTCTAGGGCTTTTTAAAGGGCATACACATACATGCACACTGTTTGTACCAATATCTCTGTGAGGACCCCAGCCCCATCGTAGCTAAATGCATTTGCTCTTACCAAGACTCTAACCTAAATTGGTTCCTTACAAAGACACACACACACACACACACACACACACACACACACACACACACACACACACACACACACACTCTTCCCCATCTCTGGCCATTATAGCTGGCTACTGATTAACACAGAGGTGAACCTATCAACACAATAGGTTACCATGGTAACCAGGTCTCTGTCACCCTGGAGTCTGAAAGGAGGAGAGGAGGGGCAGCTCAGTGGAGACGCACATACACATTCACCCTGTTGCTCATGCTCATCTGTTGGGCAGAGGAGTCGTGACTAACCAGAGCAGCAAAGTCTGCCGTACTCCCCCACTACCCCTAGCCTATCTGTGTGTGTGTGTGTGTGTGTGTTTCTCCTTAGTGAGACAAAAAGAAGCAAGCCATCCAGAGCTTATAAAGATAATATAATTGGAATGGGATGAGATGTTTCCATTGTTCCAGTGGAAACAAGATGTGTGCGACACTGCAGAGGTATTAAGGTCCTGTTCCATCTGCACAGCAGCAAATGTGTGTTTGATGTCAGAGCAGTTCTGATCAGAGTAACATGGAGGTGGCATGCTGTGCTCAGCCACCTCGCTTAGATCCCATGTCTATTTACCACCATCACAGCTGGAACAGAGGAAAGGGGGGGCTGTGTGATCAGCAACAACTTTATTTAGACCTCCCCACCCCAACTTCCCCCACCCCCTTCTATTTCCCCCATGCACTCTTGCATCTCCACCTCTGCTGACCACAGAACACTTTCCATTCTCCTCATCTTACCACCCTCCACCTACTGCTGCTCACACACATCAGCACAGACAAAAATAAACATCTCTAGTGTTACAAATCAGCTGGGATCATCTCATCACTTTGGTTTGCTTTCTCAGGTATAAGCGTCCTTATTAGCAGACGATGCAGATACTCTGACAATTTAATGCTCTGATAGCACACTCATCAAGTGGTAAAGATGTTGGCTGCATGAGATGGAGAGTGGTTCAGCTCATACAGTCTGAAGCCTTTCCCTTCAATGACTTTTAGCAGCCATGCTCATAATTTAGCTTTCGGTGTAGAAAGTGTAAATAAGTAGGCATAACTGAACAGCAAAGGTTATTAAGTGTCTACAGTTTTGAGGGATGTGTGCAGGATTCTATGATGAAATCACCATGGCACCCTGTGCACTGTGGAGCCCATCAGTTATCTGTTGTTACAGGCGGTCAGGGTTAATCAATGTCACTCCTGCTCATTCAGAGCAGACAGCTTTTTCACAACCAGGCTGCAGGTGTTTCTTATTATGCCGATGGCATAATTTTAAATTTCCGGCCTCCATAGCAGACTGTGTTTTGTACAGGAGCATCTTTCTAGAATACCTCTGACTCATCTGACATTTCAGGGTAGATTTGGTCACGGTCTCCATAAGTCCATCCATCTTTATTTCTTGCTGTTCACTGTTCTAATTCAGTTTGATTCGGACATTCTGTGCCACCATTTCTTTATCAGGTGATGCTTTTAACTTTCCTGTGTGTGAAAAGGTTGCATTCAGGTACAGGGTCACAAATCCATGTCATACAGCAGTAAAAGCCACTCTGAAACTGTTATGTTTTTACTTTTTTGACTTTTATTGCTGCTGTTTGTTTCTAATAGGAAATGTAATTAGAAGTGACTAAGGCAGGGGCCATAGGTTTATGGATAGTGTAATATCTCCCCCAAGAGCCCTTTGGAATAGGATTGACTTTGGAAGGCATGTCTAATTATGGCTCTGCACACGGTTATATTCACTAAGGGCTGCACATAGAGCCCTGTAGATTTTTAAAGGTCTCAGAGTTGTGGCCGTTTCTTCCAGGCTGAGAATAATGAGATTTTGAATAACAGACCTAAATAACTGTCAGTTTATTTGTTTTCACTGTATGCCTGTAGCCCACCATTCCAAGGCAAGATTTAAATTGGTAATATAGGCAAGTCAGCAGCATACAGAAGTAGAAACATATTTCCTGAGCCGCTGTGGAGTGTGGCCCTACATTGTTTATTGCAACCGCGTTTGATTTGCAGGTTTTGTGAGTTCAAGACCTGCAACATGAACACACAAGTCCCTGCAGGCATTCAAATAAACAGATGTATGTGAAGCTATCAGGTGTTGGTCCTGTGTGGTGCGGCCGTCTTTGCACTACGAGGTGCAAAGCTGTAGGAAAAAACCTTTAGATTCAATTAGCAGATATACTGTAGCTGCAAGCTAGAAGGTTTAATTGCATGCTGCAGCTTGTAATGATAGTGTTATCTGAAACAACTTTGCACTAACAAAGTTAAGGTTTACAAATACTGAAGGTCTGCAGTCCAAATTTTAAACATCTATTTTTAGACTGGTAATTACAGATTTATTATGTATCATTTATAGACCTTTTAGTGCACATTTTGTGGTGTAAATTTCCTGGAAGAGTGGCTGAAGAAACCATCAGGCTAATGGTCATGTATCATACCAGTTTCATGACATGAGATCTGCACCAGGTGTCCTTTGGCATTCCTATCTTGACAGCAAGTGTTTCTCACATGATACATGCCTCATTTACAAGCAGCGAAGTGCAAATTAAGAACTTTGAGGTCATGTCACCCTCATCCTGGAGATCTGCATCAGAATCCCATGTAAAACTGTTCTATGTTCTTTTTGTCTGTGTTTTCACTCATTGTTTGGTAACATTCAGGCAAAAATACAGGTTAGATTTGAGTGGCAAGACACTGTTTACTGCAAGAGCTAAAACTATTGATCCATTATAAGTGATTATGGGATTATTTTCTAGAAATGTGTCATTGTCACGCCAGGTCTGTATTAAAACCCCAACCAACTTCTGCGTTGGTTTTGAGTAAAATAAATTTCAGTTTGGTTACTCTTTCAAAGTGGATCATTTAAACAAGTGTGAATGCTGTCATTCAAACTTTGGTGTGCACCAAAGAAGCAGACTGAGACCTCCTGAAGAGGTGGCCCTTGATCTGCTTTCCAAAAATTATGATGCAGATAAACCAAACACCACAACCAAAGTCATCCAAACATAGAATTCTGGATTCCTTGAGTTCGCTTTCATAAACATTGGTACACAACACTTTACAACTCTGCATGTTCATGACTAGGCATCAGTATTTCTCTGTTTAGAGATGAGAAAATGCTTTTTTTATTCTTCAGACAGTTAGGAATATGCATATCCACTTTGCAGACAGATGCCAACATTTTATAAGGACTCATTTCATCATGGCTGTGTTGTTTATATTATCTCTTAAGCTGTCTTGGGCAGCCACTCGCAGATCTTTGACCAGGGTAACTTTATGACTGAACCACTCCCTATGATAAGTCTTCCATGCAGCCATGCATTTACTTGTGCCACTCTGTGGACAGCTTTTTGTTTGTTGTATTTGTTGGTCGCTAACAAGACAAAAACGGTGACTGAGCAAGTCTTTGTACAGTGACTGTTTATACTGGTTTGTGTTATTAATACCTAAGTATATAGCTAGAAATATAAAAATCTAAAAGAAACTAATACAATTTCCTTTCTTGGAATAGTAACAACACAAAGATAAGTGCTAATTTAACTTAACACATGGCTATGTTACTGAGAATTTTTGTAATGTTTATTACAGTAATAAACCAAAATTAGCCTTCTGTTCTGTAACACTTACTGTAAATAATCCAATTTACCAGTGATTGTGAGAACTCAAACTAGATTGTTCACAATTTAATCTAATATGGTAAAAAAAAAAAAAGCCACCTGGATTTAATTAAGCAAATAGGTATGAGTAGCTTCTCATTTCCAAAACAACCATGTGGAAAGAAACAACAGAAGTGTCAAATCATTGTCGTGCAACAAGCAGAGAAAACATCTGAGGAGATTGTAGACACTACTAAAACCGGGTTACGACTGTACAACACATTATTAAAAACTGGAAGGATAGTGGGGAACATCGTCTTCCAGGAAGAAAAGTGGTCGGAAAAATTCTTGACTGATGGTGATGGACGATAACGTAAACATTTGGTGAAACCAAATTCGGAGAAAAACAACAGTAGAGCTCAGGGCTATGTTTCATAGTAAAAGTAAGAGCATTTCCACACAATGTGAAGGAAACTCAACATATTGGGACTGAACAGATGTGTATCATTAAAGCTAACTGCTAACAAGAGAAAAAGAATCCAATTTGCTAGGGAACATAAAGATTGGACTCTGGAGCAATGGAAAAAGGTCATGTGGTCTAATGACCTGTTACCCTAATGACCTGTTACCCTGTTCCAGAGTGATGGGTGCATCAGGGTAAAAGGAGCGGCAGATGAAGTGATGCAGCCATCATGCCTAGCGCCTACTATACAAGCCTGTGGGGGCAGTGCTGTGATCTAGGGTTGCTGCAGTTGGTTCAGCAACATTATATGTGCCCAAAGAATGAGGTCAGCTGACTACCTTAATATACTGAATGAGCTGGTTATTCCATCAATGGATTTTTTTCTTCTGGCCCAGCCATATTCCAAGGTGACAATACCAGGATTCACCAGGCTCAAACTGTGAAAGAGTGGTTCTGGATGAGAGTGCAGGCAGCATGAGACATCAGCATTTTTAACACGTGAATTGGCCACCAGAGAGTCCAGACCTTAACCCCATTGAGAATCTTTGGGAAGTGCTGGAGAAAATTTATACAAATAAATTTATTTACCAAAAAATCCATTAATAATCTCATTACAGAAAAGCCTGATCTATTGGCAGTAATATCATGTAATGCCAGAGGTTTGCTTGTTCTTTTGTCACATCTTGCCAGTGATTTCCAGCGGTGTTCTAGAGAAGCACTTGATCTTCCCACTGCTTCTGTATGAGATTTGATTGATGCATGGCAGGTAAAAAAGCACACCTGCCTGTAAACAGTGAAGCTGATTTTTACCTCACATGCTTACACCCACTGACTCAAATAAAAATTAATTAAAAAAAATAAATATATTAAGAAGGGAAAGTATGGAATGATTAGGAAGTTAGAGTGTAACAAATTCTGTAAATTTGCCAAAAAAAGTAACTATTTACCTTTAATTTGTCCTGCAATATCCAGATTGGAAGAATCGACTTAAATTTAAAGATGTCTTTTCTTTGTATGTGTTCTTCAGTGTTGAAATTTACAACCATCTCTAACTCCTCACTCGTTTAGCCACCTGCTGCTTGATGCTGAAATGCTAAAAATATATAGAGCATCATGAACACAGAAACTGGACAACAACCCAGGAATGGAGCACAGCTAAAATCCTGTATTTGACAAAAATGGACACAGATTCCTTCCAAAAAAAAAAAGAAAAAAAAATCCTAGTTCCCAAATTAACTGAAAGTGTAATAAATAGGAAGGGTATCACAGCAATACAAAGTCACAACACAAATACAAAAGCTGCAATGGAAGTTAGACTTTTTTTTTTCTTTCTTTCTTTCTTTTTACACACAGCACAACTTGAGCACAATGGACATTACGACACAGGAAGTGCTGCTATATTGGATGGGTCCCTGCATTCCAGGCTAGCTTCAGAACCAACCGATGTCAAGACAGCACCAGCAACTATGCCTGTATTTTGTGCAGCCGACGGTTGCATTAACCGGCACAATATAAAACTTACCTTTTATAGCCTACCTCTGAAGACAGATTGGTATACAGTTTCCTTGTGTACCCTGAAAAGATATATGACATATGATATATGATCGTGTTGTGGGTTAATTGTGTAGTGTTGTGACTTTGTATTGCTGTGACACCTCAGGGCCGCCGCAGTGGAAGGGTGATGTAACACAATATTATTCTCTCATCAACTTAATTTCAGTGAGGGAGGGTGCTTTGTTTGGATGTTTCTTTGATACATTTTTTTCAGCATTCAAATTCAGGATGCTGACATTCCAGCAAGTCTCAGTTCTATTCTATTCTATTCTACAGTCATTTAGCAGACGCTTTTATCCAAAGCGACTTACATTTGAGAGTAAGAACAACACAGTTACCAGACATCATCCAATAGAAAAGCCTGGAATCATCTCAATAACCCAACATCCTCTTCCTCCTTTTCCTCTGGGTGGCACTAATCACCCCTCATACTGTAGGCAGCGCTGCCCTGTGCACGCCGCCCTGCCAGCCAGCGTAAGACCAGGCGGATGTGCCGATGGTTCGTATTTCTGTTGACTTTTCTCATGATGTTTGTGTGGTGTGTGATGCTGGTTGTTTGCCACCGTCTGGCCTCTCGTCATCCTTCTGGCCGTCTGTATGACCGGACTGTTGGTAGATGTGTGACAGCAGCAGAACCGTGCGCGCCGGTTTGGTGCAGGCGGTAAAGCCGCTTTGAAAACCTCCATCTCCTTCCCGAGTGAGAGTGGTAAGTTTCGTATCTGATGTAAGCAGTTTATCGACATCATGTTGACCTCAATTAGGATGGTTTTTAATACAAGTGTACATAGAGCAAAGCTTTATTTTAAAATGTTTGACAGTCTTATTTAATTTTTTTGTTATTATTATTATTATTATTATTATTATTATTATTATTATTGTATTAATTTTTTTTTTCTGAAGCTCTTCAATATCCCCATATTGAAGAGCACCTGTTAAAAAAAACATGTCTCTGACTCCTCAGCCTTTTTTTTTTTTTTTTTTTTTTTTTTTTTTTTTTTCGCTCACTGCTATCTCTTCCAAACATCTTAACTTAGAAACGCACGCGCATCTCGCGTCAGTTGTTCGTGGGCGAGCAGCGCGTGAGCAAAGGAGCGGTCCTCATTCACGGTCGAAGCGTAAATTATTGAACTTGTGGAGTCATTCACTTTTAACCTGAACGTTTTCACGCTCTGTGGAGCTGAAATACAACCGTCATGGATTCCTTGAAGAGGCTGAATTATTTTATGTTTTAAAAAGCAAATTATTTAAAATTGATTATTTTCTTTGTGTTGTTTTTAGTTGCCGATTAATTTCGGCTACTCTTCAATCATCATTTTTTATAAAATGTTTTGGAGCTTGTTTTTAAGCATGTTAGCTACTTTTTAAAATGACAAAGAAAAGCAACAGATTTTTACATTTAAGAAGCTATAGTAATGTGTCATTGTTTGTTCTTTTTTAAACCTTTTTTTTAAAAGTAAAATTATGAGTATGTTCTAGTAATGGACTATTTATTATAAGCTATACTTTATGTCACGTCATGCATTAATTAATGATTACCAAATTTCAAAAGGACAAAGACATTTTTTTGTCTAATGTCTGAATTATTAAATTGACTGCAGTGACACATTCTGCAAACTTTGCTTTTAAAGTCACTTTGTCTAAAATATCTGGCTTAAAAGAGGAATCATCTGCACACTGATGCATTTACCATCTTTTATTACATGACATGAAGCTTGCTCAGGGCTTAGTGTTTTGTGTATTTGAGTTACATTTTGACATGCAGACTTGGAGCTAAAGCAGATCCCCCTCTGTTCCCAAAGTTTCTGAACCCTGTGCAGCTGTAACTCAAGTGTTATCTTCTGCTCTCTGCAGCAGCATTTGTGATTGCGTTGGAGACGTTTGAGAGGCACATAGCTGCTCATTCTTGCCTGATTATTGAGCTGTGTGCAGCCACTTTCAGACATCACTCAGCCTGACTAAATAGATTGCCTGTGTTAGAGAGACAGTGCAGAGAGCAGCAGCTTCCCTCTCACTGTTTTCAGTCATCTCATTCTTTGATGCGAAGGAGTGTCATTCAGGAAGTTCAGCTAAGATCCGGTGTTGTGAGGCTTCCGTCAGAGCCACTGCTCTAGTTTTCCAGCAGGTGGGTCACATTTCCACTTTGTGTTGGTGGCGGGGGAACCGGACTCCAGAGGAATCTCACCAATGTGGGAGTAACGTCAGGAGATTTGTGATCTGGGAGCACTTGTTGACAGATCCGTCCAGGTGATGGAGAGGAAAGCTGTACTTGTTACATTAAAAAGATTCCCAGAAGAAAGAGGAAATATAATATTAGCTGGAATGAAATCAGGATGTACAGTATCCTTGTGCTCTTCTTGCTGTCCAGTGAGTGCTGCTGACCCTCTTTAGAGAATGAGTCCTCATTGTATTAATTTGATTGGCAGTGAGCTGCAATATCTACAGTAGATTTCTCTGTGGTGACAGCTTGTGCATAATTCTCCCTCCTCCGCTCTGTGCAGCCTCACTTCTGCCCAGCCTGGAATATAAATAACCATGTGGATGGAGCAAATCTCAGCAAAGCCCAGCGCTGTGGTACATCAGCACTTCGGAGAAGGCCAGTCGGGGATTATTTGGTTCTTTTATCTTCTTCATCTTTCTGTTGATGCTGCTGCTACTGCTTTATACTGTTGGTCAGAGGGCTGCCCCGCCAGCAGTTTTTAATTTATCTGTGAGTTAATGCATTAGCTGTGCAATTCAGAGACTCAAAGTTCAGATTTTCCATTTGTCATTTTAACAAGATGTTAGGCTCAACGGTGGCTCATGGACACAAAGTTGGAGAAACAAGAAAAGTAATAAGAAAAATATGAGAGGGACTAAAAGTAAGCAGCTGAGATGCCATGACTAGCAGAAATTTTATTCAATAGTATTTTGAATTTGAATTAGTATTTTGATTGCATTGTTATGGCAATCATGTTACCGCCCTACTCTGGAGCAAATTGTATTTGAGATAAAAGATAAACATGTGTAAAAGCACTTACTGACTAATCAATCAATTCTTCTGCAAAATGAAAAGGAAAAAGAAAAATCCTTGTTATGCCCACAGTAAAGGTGCCTCTTTCTTTTCCAATGTAAAATTTTTGACTTTCTTTAAGTTTCTACATTAAAAAAAACATTGAAGGAAAAAGAAAATAAAAGTAAATTAAAATAGAATAAAGAAAAACTTAATCAGGGCTATTTAAAAAAAACATCTGGGACTTCAGCTGAATATATATATATATATATATATATATATATATATATATATATATCAAGCCTATATTGATCCACTGAGTCGATCACCTCCGCTGCGGCTTTGTTTAGTGTAATCTTAACTGTTGGGTATGATGGGTTAGCAAAGCTAGCACAATGCCTTGTTATTGTTGGGTTCTTGCATTATCAATAGTAGCTTACATACAGTGTTGCTGTCATGTTTCTGGAATCACTGTCCTTTCGTATAAAAGAAAAACAAATTAAAAAATCTGAAAAATTATATTTGATATTTTGGCTGGCTTTTACAGTTTACTTACAGGTAACTTTTTCAATCAATCAGTTTTTCTCATAGCTGTTGGTACTGTTGCTGGTACTCTGTAACATTAAAGGTACAAAATATGATGAAAACCTGACTGTTGTCATATACATGTGAAAGTTGCCACGTTTTGGGAGAGAAATTGAAGAAAAAGTCTGACTCTTATCTTTTCAGCTTGATGCAATAGTTGCAGCAGTTGCAGAGCTGATAGCAATCTTTGTTGCTCATCGTCTGATTGTATTCTTTAAACCAGCTCTGCAGTCCAGCTCAAAATCTACAGCACTCTACAGAGTTTCCACTGAAAGCAGCTGGAATGAAGGCTATTGAAAGCTGCTCTATAGAGTTCAACAACCGTTTGCCTTTTGCATGAGTTGGTTATTTTTCCAGTTTGTTTTCAGAGACATGTTCATTGCTTGCTCTCTAAAATCCATTTTTATATTTTCATAGCTGAAATGCAAGATAGCCCCGTGCTTAACAGAAAATGGCCGATGATGATGGTGAATGCACAATTAGATGACAATTAGTTCTGTATTATTTTTAGTAAATTTGAAAGCTTTTGCTGCAAGTGAAGATTAATTTGACTGGTAAATCTGAGTTTATCTTCTTTATTAATCAGCTATTTGATTGAATTTTAAATATTTGTACATATTTGTTTTGGTACTGCTACAGAAGTGTTTCAGAGCTGCTCTGATGTTCCTGTGACCTCCTCCTGATGTGGTCTGGGAGTTTTCTGGCTGCTCTAAAGTGAGAAGCGTTGTTTGTGTTGTCTCATCACCAGTGGCGATGGTGGGGGGGAGGGAGGGTGAAATCAGCTGCAACGACAGCACCGTAATGGCAATCGTTTCCTCAGTGACCGGCAACCTGGCATAAACTCTGCCTGAACAGGGAGGGGTAGTGTTATTTTAGCTCAGTAGTCTTTTCAGCTGGAAAGGGAGACAGACCGTGCTGAGATGGCAAAGCTGTGATCGATAGGAGGAGAGGCTTTTTTACGGCTGGAAGGTGACGGGGAAGTGAAGCAGCTACTGCCCTCGGGGAGATGATGACTATTCTACACTGACTCTGCTATTTTTGTGTAAGCTTCAAGCAATAAAGCCATTAAAAAGTAGAATGACAACCTTGAAACATCTTGAAGAGAGTATTGTAGAGAGTCAGGGGAGGCAAAAGATTGGACTTCTAATATCGCTTTGAATCATTGGAAAACTGACTTCTGTCATGAAGTTGCTGATATTACAGTGTTATCATATTGTTTTGAATGATTAATAAATAAGATTTCCAGACCACTGGGAACAGCAGGTAGTTTTTGGTTTTGTTTTATTCTGCAGGTTGAATTTTAGTTCAGAGCAGTCGACCTGTTTGTCTTGTTAAACAGACTGTAGCTAAAAATGAAAGCAAAATACGTGGCGGCCCAGACTGAAGCACAAGGTGTGGATGACGCACGGCAAGTGCAACAGTGTGTGAAGCAGAGCCCGGAGCTGTGGTCTCCCTGCTAATAAGTATTAACAGAGAAACATTTTTTCCATCATCAGTATATATACATGTTACATTACAGTTTCCATCATTTTCTTCATTTGTCATGCATCTCTACGTTCATGTTCCAGCTAGTTAAAGCAGGTAATGAAGGTCATTTTTGTCGGTTCTATTAGAAAAAAGGAAATTAGAATGATACATTTAGTCAAATTGTTCACTTATATGAAGTGTGTTACAGTACATATGATTAGTTTCCACCCTGTTGGTTGGTGCAAACCAAAAATGACATTCACCGCAGCAATAACCAGAGACACAAGATGTAATCTGTATGTGGGAGCCGTGGATGTATGAACATGAGATGAGGTGTGTTTGCCTGCAGGGCGGTTGCGCTCACATGACAGAGGGGGGGAGACGATAACTCTGTGTGAAGCTCTGAGGCCATACGACCTGAATGTAAAGACACATTGAAACATGGATGATGAGGATTCATGAAAACCATTTGATATAATTGTAAAATGAAGAGTTTGGAGCAGCGGGTCACAGCATCACAGCAGCAACTTTTTAAATAAATCTAACCTAACACTAAGAGTTTTGGCTATTTAAAGATGGGCTGAAGACAAGATTTCCTGGAGACAGCTGTCTCTGCACAGTACCTTGTTAAAGATTTAAATGCCCTTGTGTGATGTTTGCAAACTGCTGTGATGTTACTCATCCAGAAAGACATTGAAGTCTGTTTTTTGTCTTTCAGGAACTGTCTGCTGGGTATCGCTGCACTACTATGATTCTGAGCTCCTGAAGATTTTTTTCTCCCTTTTTTAAACATTTACCACTTGACTCCTCGATGGGTTCTCGCAGCCAAGGCTTCTTTCACAACCATCACCACCACCGCAACTCCATGGTGCCTGCCACAGTGCCAAGGCTGCTGCCTGAAAATGGGAGCCTTCTGGGGGGCATTGCTCAAATTACCCCCAACCTCTTCCTCAGCAGGGGGAACGTGGCATCCAACCGCAGCCTGTTGCTCTCGAAAGGCATCACCTGCGTGGTTAATGCCACCATCGAGCTGCCCAACTTCAACTGGCCTCACATGGAGTATGTAAAGGTCCCACTGGCAGATATGCCCCACTCCCCCATCTCACTGTACTTCGACAGCGTGGCTGATAAAATCCACAATGTTGGGCGCAAACGAGGGGCAGTGCTGGTGCACTGTGCAGCGGGGGTTAGCCGCTCAGCCTCTCTCTGTCTGGCGTACCTCATGAAGTATCACCGTGTGTCTCTGGCTGAGGCCCACGCCTGGGTCAAGGCCCGCCGCCCCGTCATCCGTCCTAATGGCGGCTTCTGGCGCCAGCTGATTGAGTACGAAAGGAAGCTGTTTGGCAGAAACTCTGTTAAGATGGTACAGACACCCTACGGGGTCATACCTGATGTTTACGAAAGGGACCGCAGGAGCTATGCGTCATACTGGGGACTGTGAGAGCATGGTGTGTGCCAACTGTCCATCCACAGTCAAGAGGAAATTTTTAGTTCTTTTGCCCTTCCAGACTTCAGGTGCAGGCCTGTTCTGGACAGGTGAAGAGCATTGCGAGTGTGTACATGTGTGTGAAGTTTATTGACTGCACTTACTGTTAATGGCGCTGCTGTTGGTCCAACAAATTCTCTTTGTTTAGTCTTGGAGTGGGAGCAAAGATGACGTAAAGTCAAAAATCTTTTGGACCAGAGCATCAGATGGGACCATACTGGAACAAACCTCTGAGCATGGAAGTTGGTGCTGTCTATCTCCTGGTTTGTCTTACCAGTTTAATTGGGGGTGAACACTCCATAAAGGCGTTGGTTGTACTCGAGACTGCGGCGCTGACAGTGATGTCCTTTTCCTGGCGTGGTGTCATGTGGTGGTATTGTGTCAGTTTTGCAGTTATACTTGGTGTGAAGGGCAGCAGCATGCTCTTAATTTATGGTAGCATTAAAGATATGTATACAGAAAAACACTATATAGGCAAATTATTTTATTGGAGTTTACTGATAGTGAAGGGGAAAAAAGATTATGGAGCACTTGAACTGAACATTGAAGATGTTACATCTACCGTCTTGAGCTGAAAATTGAAAACATGTAAGCTAAAAGTCAAGGTTCAGCGAGGCTCCTGTGTACCACAGGGTTGACTGTTCTGTCCTGTGACCACACTATGTTATTGTAGTGCTATTTGATGCTGTATTAAAAACAACCTGCTGCTTCAAAGAAGTGGTAGCTCTATGAAGAATATTTTCTTTTCTTTGATTACTGACTTCTGGCAACATTCACTTAAGGTTGCAGAAAGATTAATGCTGCACAACAGACACATTTTTATTTCTTCAAACTGGTTCAGTTCTGTGATTAAAAGCTTTTCTGAAGAGTAATGTTGCACATGTGGAAAAACCTTTTGGTGCTTTCAGGGTGGTGATGGATGACACACCACATTCATTACTGTTTGTGGGAGTTCAGTAAGTTGATACATAAAGATAATGACATGAAAGAAAACAGAACTGCCATATAAACTGCTTGCTAAAATTGAAAGTTTATTGAAAAATTTTCACCTGTGTTTTCTTCCTGACTATTTTAAAATTTCAGGTTTAGCTGGCTAGTCTTCCTTTCACTGATTTAGTTGGTGCAGCGCTGCCTTTTGGATCGGCCACAGCTGTAGAGACAAACCACTGGTCAACATCTCCACACGCTTTAAATAACTGCAATTACTTGCAATTCAGATTTTTCTTAAAATTACAACAAATTAAATAACTTTTTTTTTTTATTATTAGATCATATTATTGTTGTGCAGATTACAGCATACAGTGTGCATTAAAGAGACACTCAATATATCCAGTCTAACTAACCTGATCATATTAACTCCACCAATTGCAACTTTTGTTGATGGCTGCTTTTGTGTGTGCTACAGGAGCACAGATTGCATATAATATGTGTCACCACTTCCACTCACAACACACAAGTAAGGCTGAATTGTATCAGAAACTAGCACAGTAATCTTTACAACCAGATTGTGCGCACTAGTGAGAGCTGGTGTGGTATTAAGCACTTACGTCTCGCATAGCACAAAATTCTGAAATGAGTCATTCCCCGAATGCCGTGTTGCTCTCTGTGCTGCATTGTTGTGGATACTCGCTGTGCATTTATTATTAGTAACAGCCAGTTGTCCTGCTAGCTTGATGTCAGCTTGCAAGCCACAACTTTAGCATTGTGATTAGTGTTTCATTTAGAACGCAAACTGACTCCAAATTAGATTAATTTAAATATAACCATTTACTACAATACTTAACTGCAAAATAAAACAGTCTTTTAAGACAGTTAATGCAGGTTCCTGTGACTTTTTACCAGAGCAATAGTGACAACTTAAACCCTTTTTAAAGACGCATGCAACATCATGTTTGATGATTAATTCTCTAGAAAAGTCTTGAGTTACCCATCATTTCTTCTCATATAACCTTAATATAATGGAAAATGGGTTTGTTTTGTTTTTTTGCTAAATTGTTTATTTGATTACACCAAGTTATCCTTCAAGTTGGGTGTCTTTTTTTGGCATTTGAATTATTCAGGATTCAGATCCAGAATTCAGTTTGCTGGGAAAAAAAGAACAACCTTTAAAGGAGCTATAGAAAGCCTAGAGAATTATTATTCAAGAAAAGAGAAAGTCTGGCAACCTGGAAGTAAATATAACAAAACTGGTGATAGCTCAAGATTTTTGTGAAGTACTGCACGTAAATTAATAATATCAAATATATCACATGCTTCAGTACAATCACTGAAGACAATTCAGCCCTGGCTCAGCCAAGACAAGTTAAGGTAATCCATCACACCTAATATTTTTGCATTGAGTCAGTGTAAATAATTTAAATAATTAGTGTAAATAATTTAACCTGACATTTTTAACTTCATGTAAATTCATTATTTAGTTTCTTTCAAATAAAGAATCTTAATCACTTAATTACTGTGTGGATAAAACAACATTTTCAGTGCTTAAGCACTTTGTTCAGCACTCATTTAGATTTTATTAATACTTCCTGTGTTTTTAACCAGTATTTCATGCTACCTTCCAGTAGGCTGTAGAAGCCACATCCTGGTTCTCGGACATTGTCAGAACTGTGTTATCTTTGGTTATAAAACAGCCATTTTTGAACAGTGCAATGTAAGATCCACAGCCAAAGATATCATGTTCCATTCCTGCGGGTCATCTGTTTTCTACAAATCATAGATTGTATGCCCATTTTAAGAATATTAGCCAGCAAAATGCTATTACAATACATCTTACAAAAAACAGCTTTGACTATAACGTTTAATAATTTTTCCGTAGCCTTTTAGCTGAAAGAGAGATGTTGTTGATGAAGTTATTTCTCTTTGCGCTTGTGGCTGAAAAGTGGTCTGCACAATGTAATTTCTGAGAATTTAATGTTTCCTAAAAGTAATATATATGGAAATATATTGGCTTTGTGCAGTCAAGAAGAAGCTCACAGGACATCATAATGGAAGTGGAATAAAATAAAGTGAAATAATGCCCTTAAACTTACTGCTGAGATGCACATGCACAAGGAAGAGGTTACAGATTAAACTACCGTCATAGAGAAACAAGCCAATAGGCAGATTAGCAGTAACGGGGTGGCAGATATTTTCTTTATACGGCTGTCCAATAATGTGGACCTACAAATAGCTGCCGGTGTGTTGTACCTCAGCTGATTTTAGTTACTGCATATAAAACATAGGAAAGCACCAAATATTTAAGTTTTTCTGCTATAAGTTTTAAGCAACATGCTAATAATTTGACAAACTTTTAATATTTCACAAATGTACATTTATTTACAAGCAGACAAACATTTTGCTATCTTCTTTTTCTAACCATGGCTGGAGGCGCCTCTGAAATGTTTCCACATGAACGGACTGCAGTATGTCCGCCTCCAAAGGCCTTTTGATGTTCATTCTACGCAGCCATTTTCCCCCAAGAGATGTCTTCAGATGTCAAAGAAGTGTTTTGTCATTCATTTTCATTTGCTGTAGTTACAGAGCAGCAGGCAGAAATTGATGAGCACCATTCGTCTTGTGGCCACACTTCTGAGGGACCTCTGGAGTGGTTTCCACAATGAATTCCATTACCCAGTGAGATGTGGCCCGTCAGATGACAGTCCAACCGCCACAGAGATGCTCAACTGATGGGTCCAAATTATACACTGCAGACACCATCTCTCCTAGAAAAAAATGAGTCTTTTTGGTTTTTCCCTCTGCTGCCTTCCGGCTGCGTTAATGTGAGTACATGCAGGTGGTTACAAGGGCATAGTGAAGCACTAAAGTAAACACATCCTTCACCAGCAGCAGGATATTATCATCTATTATTAAGGCAGAAAGTAGAACCATTTGCATCATCCTGAGCATCAGAGCGCGCCCGAATCCAGCAGTACAGCCCATGTTGAACGAACAGCACCAATAAAGTTTCTGAAGATGACATTCAGACAACCACCGCTCAACAGGAAGCATCAGATATGTGAGAATCATCAAACTGTATTAAAATTTTTACTTTTACTATTATAGAATATTTTGTGTGTGGAAAAATAAAAATGAGTGAAAGACACACAATGTGGCATCATAATACTAGTTTGGCAGAGCAAATAAAAAAAAAAAATTATTCCAAGATGTAAAAACTGGTTTAAAGCGGGAATCTTGAAAGCAGAATATAAAGTATTGTGAATACACGAAAGCTTGTTTCTGCGGACTTAACAGCACATAATAAACAGATGCCTGGTTTAGTGAAAGTTAAGTTGCTTTTTGTTGGTTTTACTGTGTTTTTCGTGCTACTGGACACAAATACAACTTCGTAAAGGAATGTGTGTCTTTATATTTCGTGGAATGGTCATAAAATATCTGTTTAATTACATTTAAGATGCTACAAAGTCTTCATTTGGAAGTTGGAGGGCTTTGGTAATGAAAGTCTGGCTAAATGCCTGAGTTTGACTCCAATCCCAATGATAAATGTGTTGAGGCGGTGAGGTGTGGAGAACATCTGCAGGTCTTTAGGAAGCTTTTTTTTTTTATCTTCTTCTGTTATCAGTAGGAAAGCTTTGAAGACTTGTTTTATTTTCCAGCCAGATTTCATCATTGACCCAGAAAGGTTTGTGCATAAAAAGTAATCTGCAGGCTTTATAGTTCTAAACAATCAAATTTAAGGATTTTTGAAATAGTAAAAATGTTTAATATGATTTTACAATGTTTTTAAGCTGCATTGCAGTCTAAACATTTTATTTGTCAGTTTGTGTTGACCAGCACCCCCTTTGTGCACCCCCCTCCATCAGTCCTGACTCGTACTAGCCACCGTGATTTCTTTCTCTTTACAGCTCCTCTACCTGATATTCCCTCTTTCTGTAATTTAGGACTGAGTTTGGCAAAAGCAAAAGATAACCAGTGATAAAAATTTGTCTCTAAACTGAAATAAGAAAAAGTGAAAAATTAGGATATAATGCATTTAAAGATTTACTGGAATTATTACTTTCTACATTGTCAGTCTCAATGCTGCTGGTCAAATTTATGTAATCTCTTTTGATCCATCTGAAAAAAAAAGTAATCACAAGGGAGGAAACTGGCAAGAATGACTCATCAGACTTAAAAAAAAAAAAAAAAAAGTCTGAGTAAGCGCTCATAACATATTGCTAAGAACTCAAAAATATTTTTTGTTCAAATGGAAGTGTATTCTGTAGTATGTGTACATCTGAGTCCTGCTGTCTTCATTGTGATTTAATTATTTGAACATTTTGAGATATCACAGTGACTGGATTCCTGTGGATCTAAGTAAAAAAAAAAAGACAAAATCTGTAGAAAACCTGCAAGTCAGATAAATGTTTCCCATCCTCTTCTGTAATGTAAACTAGCGTATGGATTTTAGTTTTCCAGCTTTAGCTGTAGCATAAATAGAAAAATATTAAAAAAAAAAAAATGTATTATTTTTTATCAGATTTATAATTTTACTCTTTTTTCAAGTTTAAAAATGTTTTGCAAAATTTAGTTTTCTTTTTTAGACGGGTGCTCCATTGAGCTTTTGTTACCATGCATTTTAAATTAATGTATAACGCCTTACTAGTGCAATGTCATGAAATGATATCCCGCTTGTAGTATTTGTTTTACTAGAATTTTTTTTCCACTGCACAAAGCAAATGAGAACTAGCTACAGTAAATCATTGAATCGTGACTTTTCTGGCCTTTAAATTATACAGCCTTTAATGATTCACCATAATCGGTATGAGCTTCAGCAAAACCCCCAGTCAGTTGTAAATCCTGCAACCACACACACATGATAACATTATTAACACAAACACATTGTGTCAGTTTCAGCCTTGCCACCCTTGTTGGATTTATTTCAACAACCTGATTTAGTCACACAGCAAAATGTGCTTTAAATGTTGGATTTGATTCACTGTATGCTTCAGATTTTTTTTATTTTTTTTTATTTTTTTTTTATTTGGGATGAGGGGGGGGGGGTAATGAATAATCCATGACTGAGCGTATTAGATAGAATAAGGGAGCAAAACAGCCTCTCAGCCAGCTGAGGCTTATCTTGATTGCAGCTGAAGATTTTGGTTTGTCATGAAACAAGTCATTCTTCATCAGTGGGCAGCAGAATAAGTGCATTGTCTCTGTGGTATAACAGTGACTCATCTGTCACTTCAAAGCTGCAGTTGTCTAAAATGATTGATAAAACAGACACTGGGGCACAGCACTCCGAGCTATGAACTGTATTCAATTTGCACTGAACATCTCAACAGACAAAAATGAGTAATATTTGTGTCTAGGCTGTTAAATGGGATACAGCATCATAAAATCGACTCGGGCGTGACTTTTTGCTGCGCTAGTTAAAAAATAACATTGACGATGGCTGATAATTGTGTTAATTGTTTGTAAATCAAATGAAAGAATGTGTTTGTAGCAGCAACTGTCTGCTGCTACTATAACACTAAAGATGGAAAATTGCAGCTGAAAATTGTCCTGACAGCTTAAATCCATTTATACACTTTTAATAAGAGCAGTTGTATAAATCCTCGCGGCTCGATTTAATTTTTTTGTTTTTCATTCTGAAGAAGGCAGAATCAAAATATTTATTTTTTTTAGTTTTAAATATTTGTCCACTTTAACAAAAATGTAGGCATAAACATTATAAAGGGCTTATTATCAGGAACAGTGTGTAACATTTACTGACATCTAGTGGCCAAGTTGGAGATGGCAGCAATCTGAAGCGCTGTCCACCCACTATCTAAAAACAAATTGCATCTATATATTTAGTTTAGATTACATGTTGGAGAGAAAACTAGTAACTTAGGTGTCACTCTAAAAATCTTTGTTCTTCACAATGATTTCCAGTATTCTCAATATCCTTTATTCACTTTACCTCTTTATATTTTTATTGCCTTGACAAAGTCGATTCATACACTATTGCTTGTTCTCTCTCATCCTCAACCCTCAACTTTTTTCAAATGCATACTGTCGAACTTAAACAAAATAGCTAAAATACTTTTTTTATGTGCCTTTAATGGTACTAATCTGGCCATTCTCCCTTGTAGAAGTCCTGCACTACCAATAGATAGTTGTAATAATATTATATATATAAATTATAATAAAGCAAAGCAAACAGGTGCTAACTGAAATAATTTTTCTAGAATAATATTTTTCCCTCAGATTTTTGTTTAATTACATTCTAAATTCTGGTATAATGTGACTAGAAAACTGTTCAATCTCATCACAAATATTTCCCACTGCTAATGTGCATTTACACATTTACATACTAACACAAACTTGTTAACTTAGCTCTGTGTTCATTTTGGGGCTTTAGTGGTGCCGACCTACTTCTACCTTGAATGTGTTGGTCCAGATTTACTTGTACTTGAGTTTGCAAAGCCAAATCACAGTAACATAAAACCTAAAAGTAGCAAAAACTGAAATTCTTCATTTTAGTTTGCAGCCTGTTTGACATTTTGGAAATTTTACAATTATATTATTTGCCAGAAATCCATATTTATTATGCCAGAGTTTAGTCGCAGAGAGGCCTGTCATGTCATCTGATTTCCATTAAAAGATTGTCATGCCCAAACAACTGATGACAACAGCATTGTCTCAGTATTAATAATAACTGAAAATCACAACAAAAGTAATTATTTGAATTTCTCAGCTGAGATCAAATCACTATGTTTTATTAATAAAAGAATGATATTCCACTCTTTACACATAATTATTGTCAACACTATTACATCCTGACACTCCTAGTCTCAGCTGCCTTTGTAGGGTAACTTTTTTTTTACTTTTTCTTTTTTATTTACAGCTTTATGAGGTAAAAACTTTTCATTAAAAGAGGTAAATAACAGAATCTTCCTAAAATCTCACAAGCCTTGCAGAAAAAGGGCTTTCAGATCAAAATATACTGTCAATGCACTCATCAAAATGCCTTGCCTGAATTACTGCAAGCATCTTTGATGACTATGTGGAGACAAAAATGGACGCATACTGGTAACTTTCACATCTAAATGTAAAAACTCATTCACACAAACATGGAGAAGGCGGAGTTGCAGGTCCCAGAAAACATACAAGAATCAAAGAAACTCATGCATGCATTCAAGATCAATAAAGATAGCTCAGAAGAAAATATTGTGCATTAATACTGACTACCAGTAAAACACAATCCAAACCCCACCACCAAATCTGGCTCTCACTATGTTTTTATTTATTTATTTATTTATTGTTTTGTTTTCAAGAAAGAATAATCATGATTACAAACAGTTAGCTTGTGTTTTTGCAGCTTGAGCTGTTTTAGCCAAGCAGTCTTCCAGCATTTAACTTTTAATTTTACTGTTATTATTTTTTCATTATTCATTTTTGTATCAGCCATTAATTGTATTTCCATCAATGCTTATTTTAAGTTTTGTAGAATTAAAGGTTCATTGAAAGAACAAAAGTTAGACCAATTTAGCTAAATGTTCTTTCACTGAATTACAGACTATATAGTAAAATTTTCCATCACATGGAGGCAAATAATTATAAAAAGATCACACCGTAAAGAGGTTATTAAAAGTAAAGTCACTCTCCTCAGCTTTGTGTTCCATGCTGTGTCCTGTCTTATTGGCCCTTGTGAAAATGAATTTTATAGCTATGTGAAATACTGTTGAAGTTTTGTTTAGGGTTGGCTATAACTGATAATTTCACCATTAAAACACATCAGATTTCTTTTACAGAAAATCAGCTTTAGATAAACCCAAAAAGAAAATCTTTACATTTGGATTGTTGTTATTTTTAGGTTACATAGCAAAGGCCTTTCAGGAAAGAATGGAAATGTTAAATTAAGACCAAAGTATAACCACGGGACTGAATGCAATCAGTAAAATATATATGTTCTCTCTTCACAAAATAAGGACAAGACTGAAGGCCATCAGGGAAGCTTGCAGGGGCAGCTGTTTTTAATCAACTGTGATGGCCATGGATATGCAGAACAAAATAGAAGAAGTCAATATAGTGCAGTATCAGTTTCATCACATCGCTCTCAAAGTGATCGTTTTAGCACGGCATTGCAAGGAATAGGAGTAAAGATGAAAGACACTGAAAGGAGCAATACATGCTGCATGTTGAGATGCGCAGCCTTGTTCAGTAATTGATTTCAGCATTTGTAATTTTCTGTAATCCTGGTGTTCACCGTGAGAGGAGAGGAATTCATTTTCTTGCAGGAAATAAATTAGGGAACGGCAAGAGATAAAATGAATGTTTGAGAACACACCTGAAGAGTGTGAGAATGATAATGAGACAGGTTTCACAGCGCCCCGAGACATGTCACCTGATTGGCTGAGCTAAACTGCCAGTGAAGCTGGCAGACTTGTTGGAGGAGAATTTATTCCATTTTGAGGCAAAGTGATGGAAATGATGAGGCTCCCCGGTCTCGGAGAAAGTACATTTACAAAAAAAAAACCCATCAGAAAACCCACTGAATAAAGTTTAATGTAGATAAGAAATGTAGATAAAAGCAGAAATAAATGTGCTTCCAACAAGAAAGCACATATAGTGAATATAATACACATATACATATATATAGATATATATGTCAAATATAGTGTATGTGCATTTTTGTTATATGCAGTATATATAGGCATTTGAATTTACAACCTTAAAAAAATTTGTAAACCATCCAAAGTCAGACCAGTAATCTGTGACACTAACCTGTCAACACACTTGTTTATTTACTTCACATTTAAATTATAGTTGGTGATAATTACAAGGCTACAGCATAACACTGTAATATACAGGAAATTCAGCTGCAATTTAATTTCAATCAACTTTTTCAGACATTCATCGGACTTTTTCAAATCTGCACACATGAATACAGAAAAACCTTTAACATTATTCCTTTAAGTCCCATCTGTTCTGCCCATGTGCCTAAATATCTATAAAATACAAATTAATTCCCCAAAAGCTGTTTAAAGTTTCCCACAATGCAAGACATTCAGAGCAGTTAATTTAACACAATGCATAAAAGGAGAACTGTCTTGTAGCACAGCAGTGAGTTTAAATGTTTTTCAAAGACATTAAAATCATAACAGCCAGAGTTTCATCAAACAGACCTGCCGCAATAATGTAATTCAAGTACAGTAGCTGACTGATGACTGCTTCAGAGGCAGGAAAGGGAGTCATGAACGCAAAGAAACAAGACATTAAAAACTTAAGATGTTTATAGACATCTGTTAGTTTTTTTTAAATATTGCACACCTAATAATTTAATTTCGGCCTTCTCATAGTGATTTTGTAATATTAACTCTCTGCAGTGACAATCAGAAGAAATCAAGCAGCATTAGTTACAGATTTAAATATGACCTCAACAGCTGACCTGAGTGGACACAGCTGTAAAGACTGACAGCTGAGTTCACCAAAAGCTAAATTTAAAAAGGAATAATACAGCAGGATCCAGTGACTTTAAACGTCCTTCTCTTCTCAACACAAGCAGACCGCCCAGTCCGCCTATCTGATGTTAATTAGTCCCCGCGCTGTTACCATGGCAGCTCAGAGCAGGTCAGGCAGGATGAGGCCCGGGGGTTTGGGCTCTACGCAGTTAATCCAGAAATTAGCACAGCTGGCGTGGTACTGGTGGCCCCCATACAGCAGCTTGAAGTTGTCTGTCTCCGAGCTGAACGCCTGTCCAAGTGAAAGGGTGAAACATTAGAGAGGTGATCCATGATAAAAGGAGGAACACACTTAGTAGGGGTCAGCTATGCAGGTTTGTCTTACATGTCAGACTTCTACAATGATGATGCCAACTGGACTTCTGCTACTTAAAGAATTACTTTACCAAGATGGAAACGTTTTTAGTTTGTGAGCTGGATAATGTGAAATCTGCCTAGATCCCTCTGCAGATACTGTGGCTCAGATGGCAATTCTACCAAACTATCTCTCTTTTAGAACGTTATTAACGTGTTGCACAAAGCATCAGCAGGAACAGCTTTCCTGTGTGAAGTTTGCATGTTCTCCCAGTGTATGAGTGGTTTCACTCTGGATACTCTGGCTTCCTCCCACCGTCCAAAGACATGCATGTTAGGTTAACTGAGTGAGTGTGAGCGGTTGTCTCGGTGCTGGCCCTGTTATGGACAGGAGGCCTGTCCAGGGTGTACACTGCCTCTAACCTGCTAAAAGCTTCCCAGAGCCCCCTCAATGGTCAAAGCTGTATAGATAATGGATGAATAGATAGATGTAAAGTTTCCCTGCATCTTCAGGTAGCTATTTTCTGTTTTTATTTTCAGACTCAGAAACAAATATGTTAATTCATGGAAAGCTGTAGCGAGCTAGGCTGTTTCTAAGCAAAACACATAAACCAGAATTATGTGTAAATAGCAAGGACAAATCTTGCAGGGGCTGTTTTTTGTTTTGTTTTTTTTATCAGCCCATATATGGTAAATATGGCCACACAGGTTAATTTAGAATATGATTCACATTGTTTTGAGCAGCACTGTAGGTGACCCAGCAATAAATTGCAGCAAAGTCACACAGGAGAAAAGCTTCAAGTACACGAGTCTAGAGGCACTGAGCACCATCTGGGAAATGCTGTTTTTTGTTTTTGTTTTTTTTAAATAGCACAATTACATCAAGTACAGAAAGGCATTGATGAAAAATATATTGAAGGGAAATAATACTTTACATCTAACATTTTCTACTGACAGAAGTGTTGTGCAAACCACGTAGCTTCCTGCTGTGAACATCTTACTGACAGCATACAAAAAGCTCTGATTGTTTAGCAAGAGTAAATAAATATCAAGCGAGCCGTTCAAGAATGCAAAACAGCGATTCCTACATGCAATGTGAAACATTTAAACAGTCATTTATACAAACCAGTGGAGGAAACAACAGTCTTTTCTGGCATTTCTGATGGTGGTGGATTGAATGACTGTTAATAATGTGATACACAGATACTGCAAAGGTACAATGAAAGGAATCAGTTACACTGTGATGCTTTTAAGATCCAGTATTCTCAGCTCTGTTGTGCTGCACATGACTATCTGGTGTATGGCTTCCTGTTGAACCCTAATCTTAAAAAAATGTAATAATAAAAAGCAACTGGCTCTTAAAATGAAGATGGTGCTGATTTACTCTCAAATGATAAAACTGTGTCTGTGAAAACGCTGAAATCATCTTTATGCGTGCTGGTTTATCTCAGTCAAGACAGACTAACATCACAGCATGGCGAATGTCTCTTTGAGGCTGACAAAACAAATACCGACATTTATTGTAAATGAATGGGCGGTGGCAAGTATCTAGAAAAAAATAACTCAGAAAAAGAACGAGAATTTGCCAACTAAATTTAAAAACTGATAAAATTAGACATTATATTTTTCATGAAAAATATTAGCTCATCTTGAATTTCATTGCACCAACATATCTAGAAAAAGGTGGGAAAGAAAAAAAAAAGTCTGGAAAAGTTAAAGGTAATGCAACTTATTATGTAAAATGGACACAGGTAAGTAACATGACTAGGAATAAAAAGAGCACTTTAGAGGAGCAGAGTCTCTCAGAAGTCCTCAAGCAGCACTGCATCTGTATTAAAAACAAGTCTGTCACTGAAATCACTGCACGGGCTCAGGAACACTTCCAGAAATCTTTGTCTGTGGACATAGTTTGCCAAATTAAACTCATGCAAAGAAGCCATATGTGAACAGGAGTGAGATACACCGTCTTCTTCTTTGGGCCAAATCTAATTTAGAACAAAGTGGAAAATAAAATTTCTAATTGTTTTTGAAATCACTGAATACTCTGGAGTCAAGAGACTGTGATGGCCGTACCTACAGCCCCACATTTAAAGGCGGTAACCCCCACTACACCAACACATTTCAGTTATGTTAGTTTGAGTTAACACTGTTTATATTTGGTTTAAATTAGGTTGAAATGCTTTAGTTCCCTTTTGTTAGCGCGCACATTGGAGCACTATTGTATTTTCAATTCTGTTTGTATATTTAACATATGTTTTTCTCTTAATGGTACTGGGGGGAGCATGATGAACACTGGGGGGCAGCAGTGAGCTCAACAGGCAGAAGCCAGGGAGCAGGAAGTGCCATGGGCCCAGACCAAGTCAGCTCCTTCCAGAGGGGAGATTAATGGCCTTCATATCGTTAAACATTTAGTTTGTTGTTAGGATTTTGATTAGTTTGATTTCTTGTATTATTTTTGAGTAATTTTTGTGTTAAGTAATAATGAGCTAACTGTTTAGGTTTTGTGTCATTGTTTAATGTAGTTGTTAGTATTTGTTAACCCCTCATGTGTTGTAGACTGGTCTGATCAGCCAGTATTTAAGTGTCCCTTTGTTTCATGTTTGTTAGGTCAGTTTGGTCTTGTGTTAGTTTGGTTTCTTTTGAGTTACATGTTAAACAGTTAGTTTAAAGTTTCCTGAGTTATTGTTATACTTTTGTTTAGTTTTGTTCATTTGACCTCTTTTAAGGGCC
The DNA here is from genome assembly GCF_017639745.1 of Melanotaenia boesemani. Lineage (NCBI taxonomy): Eukaryota > Metazoa > Chordata > Actinopteri > Atheriniformes > Melanotaeniidae > Melanotaenia > Melanotaenia boesemani. The sequence continues at coordinate 15,268,853 of NC_055690.1, forward strand.
CAAACTTTTTGTGTGAGTATTCTTTTGGGTAAATAAAACCCGTTCTTGTTTTGAAACCAACTGTGTCCTTGCCTTGTACCAGCTCGATCCTTCACAGAGACCATTTGGCTTGTAATCAGCACTGAATGATCATTAGTTTAAAACATGGGGGTGTATTAATTCCAATGGACCTTGCAACTTGCACATTTGGAAAAGAACTATCATTGCTGAAAGATATACAGGTTTTAGACCAACAATATGCTCCCATCCAGACAAAGACTTTTCAGGAAAGGCCTTGCATATTTCAGCAAGACAATACTAAAGCACATACTGCATCTATTACACCAGTTTGACTTCATAGTAGAAGAATCCTGGTGCTCGACTGATCTGCCTACAGATCAAACCTCTCACTAACTGAAAACACTTGGTGGATCAGTCAATGCAAAATGAGCAGCTCTGATCCTATATCAGACACCAAAAGCATTCCTTTCCCATTGGTCCAACGAGTGGTCTCCTTAGTTCCCAAATGTTCACAGTCTAATGGTAAGAGTGGATGCCACACAGCTACATGAGACCCTGTCCCAACTTCTTTTTTTTTTTTTTTTGCTACCATCAAATTCAAGAGGAACATTTTTATTTGATTAAATGAAATGTCTCTTGACGAGTTTTTGTATATACTCTGAATTCGGGTTAACAGGATTTGCAAATCATTACATTCTGATTTTATTTACATTTCACACACTGTCCCAACTTTTCTGAAACTGGGCAGTAAGATGAACTATAGCAGCCGCTGCAAAGCACTGCTACATCAGAAAAACTATTCTCAAAAGTTTTACTGCGGTTTTCCAGACATGCAATAATCAATTCTGACCTTATCTAAAGAAACCAGAGCACAAAGTATGAAAAAAAGATTAAAAAAAAAAAAAAAAAAAACTGGTCAATTTTTAAGCCTAAATCTTTAAAAGAACGTTCCAACCACATACTGGTGTAGGATTAAATCACACAGGGTCTCCAGGCTTTGATGTATTTCCACCAAAAGCAAGGTCTGTACTTACAAATATGTATAATTTTATTTATTGAGGGAAATGATCAAAATTCCCACAGCCAAACATTTTGCATGACTTGCAAATCATGAAATCATGATAATATGATTTGATACCCAACAAGCATTTTCCAACCTGTAGATGTTCAGCTGAGATGTGGTAATCTGACCTCCCACGTGAGGGCCATGTGTTAAGTCTTCACTTTCACTGGGCCCAGCTGTAGCACTGTGTGCAATCAGCAGATGCTAATGTGTGCAATGTGCAGTTTAGGATTTTTCTCCCATGTGAAATAATGAAGCTAAAGCTAGTGAGAGGAATGAGTCATGTGCAGTGAATCAGAACCTCCCACACAGAACCAGAAGGGAGATGCATGCAGAAAGCAATGACTATGTACATAAAGAGAAAGAAAAAAAAATCCTCCACTATAACACACCATTAAGTCAAATACATCTCCACCTGCCTGAATGCAGTCTGCAGCTTAGAAGCACTGCTGGATGAAGCTTTACTAATGCAAGCTGAATGACACATTTTCCACTCTTCTCTTTTGCTCACTCGCTCACATTTCACAAGCAAAGCGATTTCCTTTCAGAGCTCTTTTGTGCCCTGGCCTACTTGTTTCCACAAGTCTACACTCCAGGCTGCCAAAGCTGGAACTGTTGGAGGGAAAGAATGTGAAATGAGAGGGTGGTCAGACAAAGATGCACTGTAATACCTCCACCTTTCACTGCAAAGCCTCTCCTACTCAACCTCCCCAGCGTTTCTGCAGACTTCACCTGCATGGCTGCCACTGAAGGCAAATATCTGTTTTAACCTGATAGATGCTTTTAGACTGGCAGCCTCTGGTAACTCTACAGAAAAAAAAAATAATGATGGCAATCATGCTTTCAAGCGGGAGTTGTCAGATGAAACAGGGACCAGTAGTTTACCTGACCTGTGCGGCTACATCTAAAGGTTAGGGAGACAGAACTGTTTGAATAATATGACAATATTCAGCTCAGAGCCTGCATCTCTAAATATTTTCATAATTCATCAAAAATTGATTAAGCGTAATTACCCTTAAGCTTTTTACTGTCTATAGTTAAAAACCTGCAAGCACATAAGCAGAGAAGTGAAGCTACTGTTTTCATGCTGTGCAGAGAGCAAAGAAGTGGACAGAGCAAGCAGCAAGCTACTGTTCACCACTTTTCACAGTATATTTGAAAGTAAAAACATGAAAGAGCTGAAGTTATTACCCTCAGGGCTCCCACACATTTTCTCTCAGAATACAAGATATTTGGCCCTGAGTGATCTAAAATATTGATTGAAGATTTCAGCCACTGTTCAGTATGCTCACAGAAGCAGACGAATGTAGTGAGTCCGCTGTGTAGTTTATACACAAAAACCGAACAGTGAAGGGAGAGGTAGAGAACTGCCATTACCGTGTGATGGTGAATCACTTAATAAACTTTGAGACATTAAAGAAATCTGTCAGTTCCTGGAGAATAAGTTATACACTCACCAGGAAAATGAATACTATGAAAATGAAGGTCATAATCTAAAAAGAAAATCTAGCTCCGTTTTATCAGACAGCCTTTTTTTGCTGTTAACAATTGTGGTTAAAATCACTAAGTACAAACTCAGCTGAATCTTTTTATAAACATATACCTGTAAGTGATTACAGCTGGGGGCTATTAGCTGGAAAACATAATCATTCAACGCAGCCTCATACCTTACAAAGTCCAAATCCTCTCCAAAAACAGCTTCATATCATTTGTAGATGTCACACACTGTCTGGTATTTCCTCCACAGACTTGTCATTCTTATGACAAATGCACTTCTCCACTAAGTCTTGAAGCATATGGTTAGCTTTGCTTCAAGTGATGCCACTTGTTAACCTCTAATAAACTATTAGACATTTTACACATCTCTCTGCAGTAATTTTTACTCATGCAAGGCTTTTCTCATTTGACATTTAAGTTACACATGCAAACTGCACATCCTCATACTCACAATTTCATCAGCTAATTGATGCATCAGCTCTTAAATATTTTTGACTCTGTCTACACATGGCAAAAAAAAAAAAAATTGCACATTTTTGCAGCATGGACTGTTGCTGGCTGTTGTAGCATGTTGGCAGGACATGGAAATCTCTATAGTCTCAGTTGAGGTTTTACTATAAAGCTAAGAAAGAAGGCTTTTCTAGTAAATCCTTATGCCAGGAATGTTTACATTAAAACTGGACCTGAAAAAAAAATCAGACACAGGTAAATGGTAATTTGAAGTGATGGTGATGACCAAACGACTCTGCATTCAGAATTAAAAAAAAAAAAAACTATTTTAAAACTAAAAATGAGCCCTGAACTCATCTGCTTCTTGATGCCACATTAATATCTCCTGTTTTCTGTATCCTTGGTCGAACAAACAAATCAGCACCTCTTCACTAAAGGACGATGCAACAATCAGTGCCGTCTGCTGTAGCTGAAGCGGCTCATTCAATTCATTATGCTCAGAGGGGATCCTAGTCTCCACTTGGCTTTTATAAATTCTTACCAGTGTGGCTCTGCCAAAAATGTAATTAAAAGATGGGTTATTAATCTCACGCTTGTGGCACACAGATGAAACAAACCTGCATTAATTTCAGCCTGCCTCTGTGCACACAAGAGTGAGATGTGAAAGCGTGCATTTATGTGTGCAGGTCTATTATCCACCATACTCCTGACTAATGTTGAAGCAACATCTGCTTTCAGCCATTTTCATTCTCTCAGTCAGCCATATCTTGCCTGAACCATCCATCTAGCTCTGGCCGAGAAGCAGGGGGATCACAAGACATAAAACAGTGCCATTGTCCTGCCCTCTAAACCACAGGGTCAGAGAACACTATTAATGGCCATTGCTGATGAAAATCACACCCACTGTAGGCAAGAAGATAGACACACAGCCATTCTGCAGACAGACCCCAAGTTAACGAACAGTTAGAAGAAACACCGGTGGTTGTTAGCTGAAAATGGGGAGGTGAGCAGTTCGCTCCAGATGAAGGTGACAGGAAGAAATAAAAAATAAAAAATTAAACAACCCCTGATACCTTGAAGAACCAACCAAGAGAGCTAAAACCTAGTCTGAGGTGCCAAAGTGACTCTCCACTCACGTGTTTCATGTGAAGGTTGTTATCATTAGATAAATTTCAGTCATATTCAAAGCTGGAAGACAACACCCTTACTCCTCCTCTAAACAGTGATTATTGAGTCCGAGCTTAGGAACTGCATCTACATAGGTCAAGTCTGTCAAGCTTCAACTTAGTTCACATCATGGGGCGAAAATAGGAAACCTCACAAGGGTTTGCAGTGTGTTATTGTAAAAAACTGACAAGACAGCCCAAACAGAAAAATTTCAGTATTTTGGATAAAACTGTGACATGTGAATGTGAGTGTTTGTCTCTCTGTGTTGGCCCTGTAATAGACTGGCAACCTGTCCATGGTATACCCTGCCTCTCACCTGCTAATTGCTGTGACAGACTCCAGTTTCCATGCAACCCTGAACTGGAATAAGCGGTATATAATAATGGATGGATAATTTTTTGTTGTTGTTGTTTTAAGAAAATTCCTTTCTTCACATTTATTTATTCATCTCACTGTTCCCTTGTTTATTTTCTTATTCTGGGGGGGGGGGGACTACTTTTTTGGCAAAATTCCATGGAGTCAGACTATATTAGTAATTGTATTGTTAGTTTTATATCCTGTTTCATTAAGATAAATTGTCATTGTAACCAACAACATGTGCCCTGTGATAAGAAAAAGCTTGACAGACGGCAGCAATAACGAAGGAGGAGTGATTCTGGTAGATGTTGGCAAAAAGGAAAACCCCTTTTATTACTTATTACTTTTATTATGTTGTCTTAATTTAACTTTTAGGTTATTGTCTTAAAATCACAATAACCCAAAACTTTTTCCTGAGTTTAGGCAGAAAACAGTTGTTGGCCTGTAATATGGCTACTGTGGAGAAGTGATTCCCGTCACTTTGGCCCCCTGCAGGGTCCATCTGTAAGAGGAGGATAGGTCTCCTGAGGCCCCAAGTAGAAAAGAGTGAAATGAGATTTGGATGACAGTTGACTGTCTCCTACTCGTTTAAACAGACGTCCAATAGCGTTTCCATCTTTGTTCTGCAAAATGTTTCAAAGCCAAAGAAAAGTCAGTTATCTGCTGTTAATGAGCAAAACATTTACAAAAAAATGTGTGCCACAGTTATCCCATGTGTGTCTATGTGCACAAACCTTGCTGCGAGCATCAACGTTGAGCAGACAAACTCCACAAGCCAGCTCCTTGGCGTTCTTGATGCCATGCCTCAGAATACAGGAGGAGAAATCTAGGGAGCTTTCATCAGGCTAAACACAAAACACAGAAAAAGAATTTACTTCCTGATGCAGGGTACAATGTAGCCATTTCTATTGTTATAATAACTGCACCGATAGCAAGTGTGCCAACATTAAACATCTAGTTAAATTAACTTTTTGTACAGAGTTTATGTGACTTTAACCAAGCAGGATAAAAAAACTGTTTGCATCTCTCTTTTTCTAAAAAAAAATACTCTGTTCACACACTTCAACAAAACATTTTTTCTCTGATACCTTCTTTGAAACACAATATCAGTTCTATCTTCTACAGTATGAAAACCTCTTTTCTGACTATGTTGCTGGAGCCAATTTCTCTGTTTCTGCGTTACACAAACTACAGCAGACAGCTGGATAAATAAATCAATACTGTCCTTGAGGTCCCTGTTGATAACCAGCCAACAGCTGCATCACATCTAAATCAATAAATCATTGATTATATTCTAATGGACCAACAATACTAGATTCACTGATGCTTCATTGTGTTATTGGCAGAATTTGTATTGTGAATAAAATGAACACCAATATTCCATCATTATATGTACTTGAACACATCTTGTAATAACAAGGAGCAGTGAAAGCAGTTGTGTGGACAAAGCTGTGAGCATTTTTTTTTTTTTTTTTAAGATCTGCCCCTGCTCTGACATTTCAACAAGGATGTTTTTGATCGTCTTACAGCGAGCTTGGCCAGCGACATGAAGCTGATTAGGTTGTTCCACACGCGGCTGATGTCCTTCAGCAGCTGCTGCAGCTTCTCTGAGCACACTGCTGTGGCCTTGATGCCCAGCTCCACTCGCCTGGTCACACGATACACCTCCACCACACCTAAGAGACAAAATACACACACACGTATGAAAAAACATTTATACTTTGTTGTTTTATTTCTAAACTGAACAGAGTCCAGTTTGGACATTTCTGACAAATGTATAAGCAGAGAAACACATATGGACCTCTGCACCATTATTTCCTTTATTAATATTGTAATAACATACAGGTAAAAGACATTGCTGGTGCTAACTTTTAAGCATGTGCAGCTATTTAAATCACTATACTAAAGAATGCATATGTGTGAATATGGAGCCCACTGTGATGTAATCCAGCAAGAAACCAGTTCCCAATATTGCTGGTTTTAGCTAATTTTCTCTGATCTCTTTGATTGAGCTGCTTCAAGTTCACTTTGCGGGAAAGACAACTGTAATAAGATCCACTGTCAGTGTTGGCAGAAAAAAGATTACACACGACAGTGAAAGCCTTTGGACTATCAACACAAGTGGTTAATAAATGATGATAAATATGCTCCACTTTACTTTGTACACCTATCACGGTGGCACCTCTGCTTGGTAGATAGGAGGGAAAGTCTCAGTCCACACAATCTTTCATCAAAACAACATATGCGCTGCCAAATAAGATTAGAGATGGTTCAGGCTTATTCATTTAGTATTTTAGAGGTAGAATTACATAAAAAGCACACCTACACATTGTTTGAATTGGAACAGACAGGGCCAGAGCTTGCCTTATTGGCAGATTTAGAAAGCAGGTGATGTGCAGACAGCACATTTTTGGGCAATGAAGGCACTTAAGACTCGTTGATTCTGTGTTTTCAATAACTCTCAGCTGCTGGGAAGTGAATAAATTTGTTTGCGCTTTCCAGGTCTCAAGTTATATAACTCCAAAACAACACTTAGACATCTCAAACACTGACAGAAACCGGGGGGAATGGGAGTGTATTTTAATATGAAAACTCAACCTTTTAATCTAAGTATCGTACACCATTAACATCTGACATTTCTAACAAACCAAACTTCTATAAAACTGGTTAAAATTTCATCAAATAATGATGAATGACTGATTTGAATTACCTGTAAGGTCATTCTTGGGAACAAATGTAGTTCGAAATAATAACTTTAATTCTATCAGGTAGTACAAGGACAGAAATATGTTTGATATAATTTCTGTCTAATGCAGTGGTTCTAAAACTGGGGGGCTGAGTTATGCCAGGGTGGCGCAGCTAGGCTAATTAAAACTTACAGTTTTTGCACATTATCTGGTCCTGTCCTAGGCATGACCAGACCAAGTAATGACCAAGTACCATGACCAAGTAATGGTAATGGTCAACGATGGTTACTGAAGAGAGACCGTAATGTGTTGCTTGTCTTAAAATATCAGCATCTGACAGTATGAAGCCAAACAAGTTATAATGGCACTTCGGGACATCTCATCTTGAACACTAAGAAAAGCTTGTTGATTAATTTAAATAAAATTACTGAACTGTTGTAAATAGCAGAATTGTTTTACAAAAGCAGCATTCGTCTCATGAAATGTTCAACTCACGTGATGTAGTCTGCAGTTTCCTGTTTTAAAACGCATCACGCTATAGCAGAGGAATTTATCATTCCCTCTGCCACTGACATGGTTTTAACTATAATTAATGAAGTAGCAGCCAATAAACTAAGGAGTATTTCATGACACAATTCTTGGTTCATTTCTTTGTAAGCATCAGGATGCATGTGACAGTGTGATATGAGCTGTGCATATAGTGCTAATATTTGCGGCCGATACGTGGGTGGTATCGGCATGATTTACAGAAAGGCATCCACAGGCAGTGCTGTGTTGGGGAGAAAAAGAAAGAAGAAGAAGAAAAAAAAAAGGGGCACCGGTAGCATGTGAAGGTAGGCCGGGCGGGCATGAGAAGAGACCTGATCTGTGCTGGCTGTGACTTCTAAATAGTTGTTTTACCCTCATAGTATATAGCATGGAGTGGCATGACAGTATATATATTTTCGCGTAAGATGGCAGCGTGCATGTGGTTGATACGACTGCGATGCGGAGAGAAGGCAAATTGTATCTGCCTCAAAATAGCCGCTGGACCTATCTTTGCCAGCTAACTGCAGAAACCTCTTTGAGGTTTTCAGTGCACTTATATGGACATTTATTCCTGCACGATCTAGTATGATGTAAAATACAGCACCGATTCATCTCTGCATATCACCCTTTACAGAATACTTTCACATGGTCTGATTTAGAACGTTGTAGGTCTAAAAATAGAACAGCTCAAAAGCCTGTGCAATGATAATAACCACCTGTTGCTGTAATATGATCATATTTCTTCTGTTCTTTACATCCTAAATATTAAAACTTGTTTAATAAAAATTCATGTAGGTTTAGCAAAAGTCAGGGAACAAAGCTTTAGCACAGATATGCTCATGACTCCCGATGAAACCTGAAGGTAAAGTCAATAGTGACCATTTCTGAGGTGCAGATGAGAGAACAGCAGCTGTTCCCTCATCTGTGGTTCTCTAAATGTTCAGACTGCAGCATTTTCACCTTGTTATTCATGTTATTTAATATGAATTCCTGAGCACATGGACCAACTTCTGAGGAGACTGATGAGAAGGAGGAGTAGTTCAAGCAGCTAGATCATTACCTATGGGAGCCGGTACAGGCTGATGGCGAAAAAATGCAGAGTATCTCGGTTTTCTCGGTTATAATCAGCATAACTGGGAGGATAAAGAATTTTCATTTTAGTAAATGTTTCTTTAAAAAAAAAAAAAAAAAACATTACTTAAAGATTGCTATTGTCATTTTTATGATGTAAATTGAGGGAACAGAAGAAAGCAGCTTTTATTGTTCCACAGCGCACATATTCAGTGAGAAGCTCCAGAAATTCAGAAACACATACTCACAAACTGACCAATCACAATTGACTACTTTGCATAACCACGCTGAAAGCAGAAGTGCACATCGGGTCTGAAAGAGGTGCACGTTATGTCTCTGTGGACCTATGCAGAGCCTATGCAGTGATGCCATAAAGGGCCTCACGCAGACACCGCACGCGTATAATACTAAATTCATTGTGATAGGGCACAAGTGTAAATTTTTCAAAACTATTAAGGCTTTAATTTGCTATATAGTTATACAATTATATATATATATATATATATATATACACATACACACACATATATATATATATATATATTTTTTTTTTTTTACCAGGTGAGCTTGAACCCAATTGAATGTTGATCAGTTGTGATGATCAGTTATTATTTGTTAAAGCTGATTGATCGTATTATGTATTACAGAGTTTATTCCTAGCATGATTCAAAATTCTTTTCAATATTGATATAATGGATTATCAGACTACTCCATGAGTTTTTTTTTTGTTTTTTTTTTTTGCAACTACCTGACAGACTTCTTTCAGTTCCAAATAAACACTTTTCGTTACCCTGCTTTTTTTTCTTTTTAAACCAACTCCATATGTTGTTCACCATCAAAGCCTTTTACCTTATATGTTTAACTTGGTTGTGTGTTGATGCAGACCATTACAGTCTCATACCAGCACAATCTACAGCCATGAGGACTGGAATGCTGGAACAATAAATACCCTTTTTCTCTTTTTACTCTCAGAATTAGAATCGCATCCAAAGATAATTTGACAATTGAGGATTTACAGTATGTGTGCATTGAGTGTCTGGTTCCTCACCCAGTAGATACTCCATGCCCTGAGCAGACTGGATGACCTCGGTGCAAACAGAAGAGCTGCTGATGCCGTTCAGAGTGTTGTTAGCTTTGGTAATGACCTGGACACAGAATCTGCATTAGGTCTCACATGCTGTTTTGTCTCACTAATTTTGCCCTTTACAATCATCCAAACACAAAATAGTGGATCCGCATTTTCATATATATATATTTGCAAATTTTTGATAAAGTTTGACCAAAAAAAGTTTAGTGCCAAGAGCTAATTATTTAATTTTCTGCCAAGAGCTTTATGTCAGTGTTAGTTTATTTATTTTTAGTTACAACCCATGCACCCCTCACACCTCCTGCTGGAGCATGTTTCTGACATCTAAGGCTTTCTAAAGATGGAACGGAATAAAGCAATAACTTATCAAAAGTTGTAAAATAGAAAAATAGAATAAGAGATTATCTTTTTAATCTATAATTCAGGCCGTGCAGTGATAGATTTTAAACTACTGAAAAAAAAAACAAATAAAACTCCTTTCATATATGCAGTTATAAAGAAAACCTTTTGTAAGACATACAAGATAAGATAATTCATGATAGGGTTTAACTGATTAATTATTTTAGCTCATTTGGTTATCTTTAATTATTCTACATATGTATTGTTGCAAAGTTGGTAAATCATAATACAGAATTAGGTACTGGACAGAAACAGACACAAACCTCCAGAGCACTTTCCAGACACCTCTGCCACTCATATGCATAACGCTCACTCTCCTGTAACAGAAGAAAATTTTATTATTTCTATTGAACACAAGGGCAAAAATAGAAGAAATGTTGTGTTTTGCTTTTTGTTACAACCTGGAGAGGTGTGCTGAAATCTGTTGGTTGATAACAGCAATTACATTATGGGGAGCCCCCACTCACCTCCACCTCCCCAGTCAGGTCTTTGTACTTGTCTCTGATGACAGGCAAGGCGGGCCTCTCGCTCAGAGTGTTGGATCGGTCTCTGAAAGGCTGCTCTGGAGCTGGAGACGGTGGCGACCGGCCGATTTCTTTCTCACCCAAACTGTGACTGCGTTTGTGAGAGCCTGAGACCAAGACAGGAGACGAGAGGGGGGTGAATGATGTTAGAACTGCATAAACAAAGCAATAGAGAGAACCACAAACATTCACAAATAACTCGTGATGATTATTTCTGAACAATCCACCTGTTTGTAATCTGTATACTCTGATTCTGTTGTGGCCTTTCCAGCTGGAGGAGTGTTACATGAATAAATGCTTAATATGTGGCAAACAATAATTAAGTACAAAATACAGCCACAAATACATAGGTATGAATAATTCATTTGGATTCACAGACAGACAAATCCTGGCATGGTATCACAACAAACACTGGCGCAAACACATGCAAAGCCCAAACTACTGCAGTAATGGCCTCTGTTACTGTTTGTGTGTGGACACAAAGATCATCCAGACACAGGTAATCCACCCCAACTCTACCACCCAGAGAGGCCTGTGTCATCTTCCCCACAACCACTCAGATCAGTCTAAAACCCCACCATGGATCAGATTACTGCTCCACAGGGCAAAGAGGAGTTAGTGAACCCCCTGTACTTCACACAAATTAACTCCAGCACAGGGACATTAATCTGTAGGGCTTTTATCACGTCGCAGGAAACTGTAATTAATTGTTTGTGGAACATAAAACCAGCAAACAGCAGTTAGAGGAATGAACAGCCTTAAAGTGGATACGGTTAATTTCTGCTCATGGATTTGTTGGTCTCTAGTAATCCATCTCAGCAGTCACTGCCATCAGGGCAGGACTGTCATCTCAACACTACCATCTAATGTCAGACAGCTTTATTACAGATATGATGGGGGCAACGTTCATAGGTGGGGTGGCATAAGATGTTTGATGAGCCATTTCAGAGCCAAGAGGCTTACAGGTGGCTAAAACAATATGTTCTCAGTAAAGAAAGACTGGCCTAAACACAGATGTTAATAAATCTCATCTTAAGTGATCACCTGCAGAATTCAGCAGGTCTGACAGCAAACATTTTGTCAGACAAAGTAGCACACATTCAATTATTTCAGCTCCGCCAGCTATGCTTTTTCTGTTTTCTATCACTGTCAACTGAGAATTTAGATTTGAGAAGTTTGTCAGATAAATAAATCAACATGGCTCCTTTTAACTTTGGACTGTTGTAGGGTTCTTATAATCGTTTGATCATCATAAATCATAAAAAGGTGAAAGGGTCTGTGAAGAGTTCCCAGAATCCAACTTTATCTTTTCAAATATCCCAATATCAAGATCTTCTATTTATGAAAGAAAAGCAGCACATCCTCACATTTGATCACATCAAATGACAAACAATTATCAAAACCCTTGCCAATCAGTCTAGAGAAAGATAGTTTATAGGAACAATCTGTACATGTGTTAATGTAGCAGGGTCTTCGTGATGACTCACCTTGAACAGACAAGTCAAAGGTTGCCAGCTCGTTTTTGATCATCTCTTCACTGGACTTGACTTTAGCCTGAGTGCTGGCTTTGAGAAAGTCAGACTTGCCAAACTTGGGCTTATCCCCTTGGAAGGCGCCAAACTCATCTGCGGCCTCGCTTTGGTTTCCTTCTGAGCCTGCCTCGCCAACAGCAGCGGGAGAGTCAGACTTTTCAGACACAGTACTGGCAAAGTCTCCAAAATCATCCTCCTCATCAACACCGCCTTGGTCACTGGAGCCAAAGTCTGCAAAAAGCTCAGACTTGTCACCTGCAGATGAGCCATCCTCTGTGGTTAGGGAGGTGGTGATCTTAGCGACAGAGCCACTTGTGATGTTTTCAGTGCTGCCGAAGCTCAGCTCTTTCCTCTGGGATGGGACTAAAGATGGGAGGGAAGCTCGTTCCAAGCCCTGTAGCCTTCTGACCTCAACGGGCAGACTTTCTTCCCGGTCTGACCAGTCATAGCTGGCCAGGGAGCTGAGGGCCGATGTCCCAAATGGGTCAAATTTCATGTCGTCTCCTTCTGTAATGACAACACAGACATACAAGTGGTTCCTAGGAATAGCACAGACGCTGTCAGAAGGAAGATAAATGAGCCTGGAAGGAGGACTGGGGATGCATTCAGATAACTATGTCACACTAGTCTAAGTTTAAGAAAGCTTTTTGATTGTTAATAGGCCATTTATATTTGTCATCTTCAACTATTAATGGTAGACAGGAGAATACTGTTTTACATGAACTGTTCTGAAAATCAATTGATACGAGATTGAAAAAAGAAATTCAAGATCATTTCATGCAAACGACAACTAACAAAAACAGTAGACAGCCCCTAAATAAACACTCATTGGCTGATTTTGTTTTATCCTGTTTTTGAAAATGACGCTTTTTTATTTTATTTTTTTTATTTTTTTCTAACACTAAGTTGCACTGAACTCAGATGGAAGAATCCACATTTAAATGGTTCAGAAGATGCTCACATAAAACCAAAACTAGACAACCACTCAAGAGACTAAAAACGTGTAATTTGTTCTTTAGTGATCTGGCATAACTGATCATTTAATTTTACAGGATCAAACATATCTTAAAAAGTCATTCTTGCATCCAATATTTGCCCTTTAAAGATACAGAAAGCAATTTTGTAACACAGTGACCATCACATAGCTGAGATTTCAATACATTTTTAAGTCTGACACTAATACCCAACCACTATGTTGGAGAAATATTTCCTCCCTCCCACACGGTAGAAAACTCAGTTTAATAATTGATTGCTTGTTTTTATGCCTGAGGTGAATCATATTCATCTCACTGCAACACTAACTGCTTTTTCCTTTATCTGCCTATATATCACTGGCTGTCTGCAACAGTGACAAACAGCTTTGCTGACAATAACTGGAGTTGATCTCTTTGTACCAAATGCAACCTTAAGGACTCGTCTCAAGGCGGATACCTTAACAACCTCAATAAAACCCCTGTCACTTTGTGTGCTCTTTTTCTCACTATGTGTTTTTATCACTTTCTTTAAACCTAATATTAACTGACAGCTACACAGCCTGCACACATTGGTCAACAACTAAGCATTCAGATCTCCCTTACATGAGCACATAAATCCACCTTATTGAACCCTTTGTATTTTGCATGACAGAACCTTCAGATACAAAAAGCAATTTGTGAAATTGACAAGGATCTATTCCTGTGAGCCTCACATCATTAGATATCATTACGCCTCTGAAGAAAGGGGAAAAAAAGAAGAAAAAATAAGACGGTACGCGTTTCAGCAATACCAACAGTAATATTTATTACGACAAGATGAGTAGAGAGAAAGAGAGAAGGTCACAAAGTACTTTGAAAGAGGTCTATTATTACAAGAGGTTTCTCAAACTAACACTTGTAAAATTAGATTTCAGTCATTTTGAATACAAGGGCATGCAGTCAGAAGAAAAGAAAAACAGCGAGAAGCTAAAAACAAAGATAAATCGAGGATAAAGAAGCAGAAACCAGAGAGAAGGCACATTCACAGACTAAAATCAGAAGTTCTGGGAGATGACATAACTTTGTTTGACTATTAGGATATCAAGCAACAGGTTTTTTTTTTTGTTAGTTTTGTTTTTTTTTTTTAGAGATTTGGACACAGAACATCTGGAAAGCCTGGTTAAAAAGATAATTCAGAGGAAAAAGGCAGGAAGTATTAACCCTTTGAGGGCCTGAGAGGGCGAGGGCACTGGCAGACCATCACAAAGATCATTGCCTGTTTAATAAGTGTAGATAAATGCTTTCGAAACAGTGACGAGGCTGCCATATTTTTTTAATTTAGTCAATTGTGAAATAAGAGAATAAAACAGATAGATAAGGGCATGTGATCATGAAATCTGCATTTATCTGCTTTTAAATATGTAAAGTGGTCTTCTGCAAGCACTCAAAGGGTTACAGAAACAGTTAGGGCCATGTTACACCTGGCATCCCAGAGAGGGTCTTAATTACATCCAATCACAGATGCAGGGACAGATTTAAAGAGACAGTATCCCTTTTCTCTTGCTACAGTAATTGCTTGTTGAAGCAGGCCAAAGAACAAAACTCTTATAATCCCCTAAACAACAAGATATCAATGTTTAGATTCACATAAAAATAAAATACTAAATACTGTAGGCTACTTTTAATTTATATAGTTTGCAAATCACTACTAAACTAAGGACTGTTTCTATCCTTAAAATAAGAATTCACTCATGTAATAAAAATACACCATTAAATCTGTATACACGTTTTCTTTGATAAAAAGAGCTTGCAATAATTTAATCCATAAAATGATCTTTTTGTATTATGTTCTTGTCAATTTCACAAATTGAAAAAGCAGGCACACTGCAGCAAAAAGCAAGGCAGGAAAGGTAATACTAACTTCATTATGTTCTCAGAGAGCCAGACCAAAGAGCCACATGTGATGAATTCATGCTGTGCATCAGAGAGAACCGTAAAACAAAACAAAACAAAAAGGATCTGATTCCTTTTGTGACTCAAAAGGAACCTCATAAAAGAAATACTGTCTCTTTAAGATTACATACTTTTCCAGAAACACAGTGCGAAGCATGGTGAGGTGCTTGAGGTGCTCAGCCTACTACACTTTAACAGGTTAGTCCCAAAGCTCTCCAAGAACAAGAACAGATAAATAGGAGTGAAATGGAAACTGCTCTTACAGTAGCATAAAGTTTCTTAGGAATGTATCGATGTTAAAGTGGGCATCATTGTTGTCCATCAGCAGCTGAATTGCTTTGCTATAGCTCCACAAACTGTTTGCTCTCAGTGCAGCAGGGGTTGTTTGGATTTAACCAAAATCTGACCACTGCACATAAATTAAAATAAGGCAAGGGGAACATTTACATTTGTGTTTTCCTTAAGTGAAGGAAATAATTCTAAATTCCTTGGATGAAATAATTTGGTGTGCATATTTCTACTTGAATATGTGATTATGTGGATATAATGATAGATGATTGAATGAGTGTTGTCAGCTAAAGACTGTCTGCTTGCTTCATGCTCTTAGTTTGCAGAAAATGGTCAAAAACATTCAGATTAACATTAAAAGAAAAACGAGAAATCACAAATGTTTAAGCTGCAAAGTCTTCACCTGACAATGATTACTTGCTGTCTAGTGTTACACTATTGATCGGTGTGGAATGCCATGATACATGAGCCATGAGGTGGAAATAAGATGCTCAATGAATAAATGATGAGGTGCAGAGGAAAGAGGAGAGAAAACACTGACATGAAGACAACCTGATTATTAAGGAAACAAGTTGATTTCCTTAATATAAATGACTCAACAACAATTATTAAGTAAACTTCAACTCCACTTTCAAAAAGATGAGGTAGGGAAGAAAAAGCAGACAAGTCATGAAACACCTCATTAGATGAAGGTTTGATCCAAACAATACTGCACAGACATAAAGAGAGAAACACGTGCACTCACATTTAAGCACAGTTCTAGTTTGAGCTGCATCCAGAAAGAACGTTACTCTATTAAAATAGCTTTTTTATGTTCGCATGCAAAATGCAATATTAATGATAGCATGTCATTTGCAATCAATCAAATCTCTAATTTCTGGTGTCCCTTCAGCATAAGATGGCAATGTCTTTACGGTAATGCTTTTGAAACAGTGTGGTATTTTGTGGGAAAATCTGTGATCTGAATAAATAAAGAGGCTCATTACTGCTAACGCCCTCCTGTACTCATCTGTATTCAACTGAAGCTTCTGTTCACGTTGCTTAACACGTCAACAACACACTCACACACAGGAATGACACAGTGAAGTGCAACGCCTGCCACTGCAGCGTGGACACAACAAACAGGAGGCTTATCCGAGTCAGACAGACAGCAGCCAGGGACCTTGTCTATGGACTATTACTGCCAAACATCAAACCCAGGCACTAGTCATTTGTAAATAAATAGAGATATGGGCCGGGAACTGTCTGTCACTACAATAACATATACAGGGCAACAAGGGAAATGTATAGGGAAGAAGTGAGAAAGCCAATAAGGATTAAAAATAAATAAATTTAAATAAATAAATAAATAAATAAATAAGTTGAAATGAATAATGAAATGTAGAATGAAAATTATGCATTTAATCTGATAAGTTATTTCTGGTTTTTCTTCAGTATTTTAGCATGTTCAATTCAACAAGGACCTCATTACTTCCTCTTTGACCTCTTGTTTGGTGGTCATATTGGCTCCACTGAGGAGAAGAGGCTGGCTAGCCTCAAAAAAATAACCCCATGTCTGACTGTACAGAGCCTCACCAGAGCAAACGCACTAGTTCCTCACCTGTAGCGGGGGGCTGATGGGCCGAGAGACCTGGCAAATCCAGAGAACTGTCCGACATCACGTGCTTCAGGTCTCCACCCATGTCTGACAGCTTCATGTCCAGTTGCACTGAAAGTGCGTCCTCAGAGTCATCCTTCCCCACGCTGCTCCCACCAATGGACGGGAGGTCGAGCGACTTGACAGAGGCAGAGTCTTCCTTGGCATGTTTGAAAGCAGCTACCTTGTCCACAAGAGTCTTTTCAGAAGCTCCGATTGCTGTGCAGAACTTCGATGACTGAAAGTCAGCAAAGTCGTCTGTGTCACTCTTGAGAGAAGAAAAGGAGCCACCACCACTCCCCTTGGTGTCATCGTAAGTGAGGCCACCTTCCAGAGACAGCTGTTTAAATACATCATACTTGTCTGAGCTCTGCTGAGGCTGCTGCTGGGAGGAAGTGTCCCCTTGGACCCCAGAGCCACTCTCACCTTTTGGCTCTCCACCAGAATTGCCAAATGCCATGAAGTCTGCAAAGTCATCCTGAGGTGCTGCTGCAGCTCCTCTTGCCGTTGAAGCTTGAGTGGTCTCAGAGGAGGTGCCAAAGAGGGCAAAGTCACCAAAATCATCTGGCCCTCCTCCTGAAGGTTTGGATCCACCAGGAAAGAGCACTAAAGAGGGGGTCACGGATACAGCAGAGAATGTGCTGGGTTTTGTCTCAGTGGGGGCAGGAGCAGAGGAGAAAAGGTTCAGGTCAGCCATGTTGAGAGGATTTTTGGGCTGAGTAAGAGACACTGTTGGCTGTTGCTGCTGCTGTGGAAGTTGTTGTACAGACTGAGAGTTTGGGAAAGCAGAAGGAAAGGCAGGTTGAAAGATCTTTGCCTGATCAGGAGGATCTAGTGGAGAGACGCTGTCGGCGGTTTTAAAGTCTGTGAAGCCGTCATCAGCGCTGACAGATTTGAAATCTGCAAATCCTTCCCCTGCAAACCAAAGGACTTAAGATTAGTAAAAGACATAGCGGTGAGACAAAAAAAAAAAAAATCTCTGCAGCAGCCAAAACTCAATTTACAATAATATAAAAGAGAAAGCTGCAGAATTAGTTACAGTATGCCTTCGATCCACTGAGAAACACTAAACTTATAGGCTTGTGATGAACTGTGTGCTGCAGTTTCCAAAGAACAGCACACATCACTGCACACAAAAAGCTCTGTAATATTCAGCCACACACTGTGCATCTACACAACCATGCAGTGAACTGCTGAGAAAGTAAAGCTGCAAAAAAAATGTCCATCATAACAAGTTTAGTCTCTGTCTCAG
This sequence comes from Melanotaenia boesemani, assembly GCF_017639745.1. Lineage (NCBI taxonomy): Eukaryota > Metazoa > Chordata > Actinopteri > Atheriniformes > Melanotaeniidae > Melanotaenia > Melanotaenia boesemani. The sequence continues at coordinate 15,287,297 of NC_055690.1, forward strand.
GAGCTGAAATCCCAACTTAAGATGGGCATTTTTTGAAATGAGAAAACACAGTCTGCTATAAGAACTTTGTATTTTTGTTGCTAAATAATGCAACATTACACTGACAAAAACCACACAGCAAAAATCAGAATGCACTGAGTTTCAACAACTACTAACACACTGTGGTATAATGTATGCGCGGACTGAAAAAGAGAATCAATTCACATTGCTGGTGTACGTTGGCAGAGAGGTAACTAATGGGCTCATTAGGGAAGATGGAGCCTGACAATGCCAAAGAAAGGTCACTGCAAAGCATGACTTACTGGAGTTGCAAGAGCTGCCCCCATCAGAAACTGCTCTAATGAAACAGGGATGGGAAACACACTTGGATCAACATGGCAGCCTCACAAAACAAGGTACAGTGTAAACAAGGAACAATGGCATCATGATGACCTGACAGCTTTACCCGCGTTATAACAAAATGCTTAATTAGATGGAATGTAACCCTGACCCAACCCTCTTTAGTGAGTTCAAACTAAGATAAAGATTAGTCTTCAGAGGAGGGTGCAATGCTGAGAGGGGCCATCTCTGAGTTCACTATGTGCAGCTGATGGCACAAAAGCCAGTACCACAGAAAAGTATGATTGTGCCAGAAAGAGTAGGTGGGTTTCTTACCAACTGGTTTCTTGTCAGCCGGCTGCTCTAGCTGTCTGAAAACACTGTACTTGTCTCCAATGTCTAGAGCACAAAATTAAAAAAGATAGGAATTATGAATAGAAAATACATTACAAGTCAATTAGAAGTGTACCTAAATACAGTCTCCTGACAAAGTAGATCTTTTTAATAACTTGTGGGGAAAAAATATGATTAAGTAGATTAAAAGACTTCCATTAAACTGACAGTGGCCTCATGCAAATCACTGAAATCTATGTTGTCTTCATCACAACTTAAGTATAATTAAAGATGAAGCTGTAACCTTCATATGTCAGTTCAATATCTGAGATGCAATAAAAGGGCTGCTTCATGAATATATTTCCCAGTTTGTGAAACTGGTTGCACTATTTAGCAGCTGCATCATGAGGAAATGAGAGGAATAGTATACAAGTAGTGAGAGATGGCATTGCTCTCTCCTTCAAATCAAAGCTTGCCTGTTCTGCATCTATGAAGTAGCTGGAAATGTGCTGCTTTAAACATCTGAAAACAACATTTTCTATCTGTAACTGTCTTGTTTTCAACCTAGCCTGTAGGTGGCAAGAGCATTTATTGGGAGCATACAATGCTGTGAACATTACACCTTACATGAGGTGTAGAAAGTACCTGAGGCAGGGAGAGTTGGCTCTGCAGGCTGATCCACAGATAGCTGCTTGAACACAGCATACTTGTCAGTGGATAAAACAGAGGAAGAGGAATCGGACACTGGAGTCAGCATGGCAGGCGTGCTGCATGGACACAAAAGTGATGGTCATACATGACTAAGAGAAAAGTTGAACAGTAAAATTTAATCCACATAAGCTGCCTGGGCTGACAGTACCTTTAGAAGGCAACCACTTCCGTTTTGTGACAGCTTTTTGTCTCATTTAGTTCCATTAAGGACACTAAAAAGATTACACTATGAAAAACACAAACCTCCCTGAACTACACAAGCTCACTTTCAGTACATATTAGTTCATGCTTAATTTTTTAAGAGCCATTAACTATTTCTATCTGAAAGCTGGAATTTGAGGATTTATTGGGTTTTGACCATTGGTGGTGATGTGGCGCTGCAATTAAGGTATAGCACAGATGCAGCAACAATGATGCAGACAAATAATTATGCTTGAAATGACAGGATGACTGCACAGCTTTTATCACTTGCTGCAAACAGGCTAGCAGGCTTACCGACATGTAGAGAAACATAAGTTACTTTAACAACCCCTAAAAAAATGAGTGGGTCCATGACTCGCTTGTAACCTGAATGTCTCATATGACCTAATGACTCCATGACTTCATGTCCTTGAGTTGTCAGTAACTAATGACTTGATGGTAAACAAACAGGGTAATAAGATGACATTTAGTTTTCTGGTAACAATAATAAATAAACAAAATTCAAAATAAACCAATAAAAAGCCATACTTTCCCATAGTTCTTACAAAAATTATTACATGATAAACATCTTCTAGTCTGGATTGAGATGAAAAACAACCTCTGAAAATTATATGAAGTTTTCAAATATTTGATATTACTGAACGTGGATCAGTTTACAATCTTAACCAGATTAATATGACAGATTTCATTAACTTTAGACAAAACTAGGAAAGCTGTTTTCCTCCATATTTAGTGTTTGAGCTAAGATAGGGGCTCTGACGGCAGCTTAAAATTAACCACACAAATATGAGAGATTTCAATATTCTCAACTGAAAATTAAAAAGCTTATTCCCAAAAAAATATTCCTCAAAGTGAAGGCTGTTTAAAAAAAAAGAGGGCTGTACACAGATATTATACTACAGTCTGAGGTAAATAATGAAACTCAGAATCAGTATTAGCATTCTTGCAGCTTTTTGTCTGCAGGGCATCTAACAGTAAATTATAGCTGCTTTGCAATTATGCCTCACAACCAAACATGACTGTATTAGACATTCATTTAATAAGACAACAATTTCAGACTGTGGGGAATTCTTGTTACAAAGCTGAAGCAGTCAGTAGTGTATGTTTTAGAGAAGAAATATGATAAAATGCCTATGCCTTTTAGATGTGAGATTATTTAATTCTGCCTTCTCTTTGTCTTTCTATGCCTAACTGCCTTTCAGCTCTGCCTCAATGAAAGAACAGTCTCTTGGTAAGTAATGTGAAGAAATGAGCTTATCTACTGTCCAACGAGATGAATCGAGTTGACCCAAACTCATTGCTGTTCTGAGGAGGTTATGATACGATATTAAGACAGAATATTATGCATATTAACCAGGCTATAAATAACCATCCAGGGCTCAGTATCAGAAACTCATTTATGCAAATATTCCCATCTCTTGTTAAGAAGTTGATGTTTGGATTGCAGGAGACAGAAATAAAGAGAGACACTGAACACAATGTAAACTGTCATTCCTGGGTTGGTAAAACTCAGCATTAGGGTCACATCTGACATAAATTAGAACCATGAAACCATGTTGGGATGTTTACCTTGAAAAATAATTAATCATCTCGACTGACAGTCTCTTTACTGATCTGACAGCCTGTACCTGTTTTGGTGTTGATGTGCACTGTTGCTGGGATAACTTCCTCCTGACTCCCCCTGAAAGTCAGAGAAGGCCTGGTCTCCTGCTGCTACCTTCGGAGCTTCCTGGAAGTCCTGGAAGTCATCATCATCGGCTTTGGTCGCCTATGTGAACACTTTGCTGGTGAATAATGTGTGCAGTATGACCAATTACAGTATCACAAGGCTCAAAGCTTGGACATGTTACCTGTGTAGGAGGAAAATTAGCAATGAAATTTGTGTTTGTAGATGGCTGAGCTGGTGCTGCAGGTGCCATGGCCATGGCTGGTGGTGCTGGTGTGGGCATGGGCATAGAGACCGGGGGCTGAGTCATCATGGGTTGCTGGTGCTGGGGCATGACGGGGGCCAAAGCCATAGTCAGGGCTGGCAGGTTGGGCAGGGGTGGAGAGGGAAACTGACCGAGGATTTCCACATTCATTGCCGGGAGGCCACTCTAAAACAAAAGATGTTGTTTATTTTCTCCTTTTCAATAAACTATTCCCAGAAAGTTCCCAACAAAAACAACCAAAAAGTCCCAAACAACTGCTTAGTGAGTAATATTTTGGAGGTTTTAAGACATTTGTTAGTTTTTGTTTTGTTTGTTTTTTAAGCTTTAAGTTTTTTAGATCAGATAGAAGTTGACACTAAGAACAACATTTACCTTTGACACGTACTCCGTTTTCATAATTATCCATCTACAATATGGCTTTATTTTTTTTATTTCCTTAGGTTGATGGGTCACAAAAAGTGTCAAAGCACACTGGCCATTATCTAATTTTCTGCCATGATGATGAAAGAAGTGGGATGTTTACAGAAAAATTATTCCCACAGAGTCAAATTCCTTTTGAACAGATGTATCTGGCAGGTTCAAGAGAATAAAACTTGTTTGGCTCGTGCTGGAAGATTTACATCACCAAAGGTGTCTTATTATTCCACGCATGGAAGCGGTGGCATGCAGCGTTTCGTGAGCTGCCTGCAGATTTGCATCCTCCCGGGGGATGATGACAGGCCCAGGTTGGGATGATAAGAAGCCTCCTGCCAAACTCAGCTGATGGGACTCAGCCATTTATTGGGCTTAATGCTTCACAGGCCATGAGCTGGTTCAGAACAGGCTGATTCTTTCTGTTTCTAGCTTAAACCTCTAATTTTAGTGTAGATTTTATGTTGAGGCAGTCGAAGCTGAGGACAATGATTAGTGAAGACATTCTACGTGTTTAGTTTGTAATGATGCCAGGTTTTACCTGTGCCACGCCGATTAGTGCAAGTACAGTGTAGAGCTCCTCCTTGGTCAGCATGCCAGGTGTTGTACGGTTGGCTGATGCCCAGATTTGCCCCAGCGCTTCTCTGGGAAGACCTGATGACATTAATATTGGGTAGAGCTTGGCTGTGTCTATTCCCGCCGGAGTCAATGTGAACTCCAGAACCTTCTTAAACATTTCTAAAGAAAGAAAAACAGACAAATATCCTGTTAAATGCTCATTTAAGTTATGAATCAATACAGTGTTGTTCCTTTTTTTAAACATAATATTAACTGAAGCATTACACTGGATGCATTCATGAGTAAATGTTTACCTGGGACAAGGCTGTCATTGTAAACCCAGGCTGGCAGCATGGACTGGATGTGCTCCTGTTGTGGATACACTCCAACACCTGCTGTCACAGGCAGAAACACACATACACACACACAGACAGTTTAGCCATTACAGCTAAAGTCTTATCCTAGTCTCTTGGCAGCTGAGTCCCGCTTATACTGAACTCAACAAAATCATACACCTGATGTCTGGAGGGCTTGGTGCAGATCTAACGCTCCCCTGCACTGAATCACAAGCGTCCTGCCACATCAGACAACAATAAATCAGTCTGTGAGTCATTTCCAGCTTCAAGGAGAGCGGAGAGAAAAGACAAAATAGAAAAGATTAAAAAAAAAAAAAAAAAACTAAAAATCTAATTTAACTGCTCACGGTGACCTAAATTTTTCTTTTCTGAAAATAGCCTAAGACGGCATTCCAGTAAAACAGATTACTCATTCTAAGTCCCTGTGTTTACTCAACAGCATCTTTGCCAATGATACCCCCATCCGTCTTGGGAAGTTAAATTAATCTAATAACAAATCTCCCTGGTCTAAATGATGAGCTGCTATATTTCCCTCGATGACATGAAGGACACGGTCACAGACAAACAAATAACAACACAAAAGAGTAGCAGAGTAGCATGCAGAATCAGCCTTGGAATATCTTGGGCCCCAGTGGCATCTGCCAATCCATGCACATCCTTGTTAAACCAAAGCAGTCAGCATGCACCGGAGGTCATTCTCTGAGAGGGTGTTACACAGGAGGGAAACAGAAGGCAGCTTATTTAGTCAGCAGGTACCACCAGAGGACCTTGACAGACAGTTCATTTCCACAATGCAAGAAGAGAGCACTGAAACGAGAAGACCCTGCTATCAGAAGTATAAAGTAGGCAGAAATAAGAGCCGAAATGAAGAAGAGGACATACAGAGGAATAGGAAGAATACTTCAAAGAAACTGCCACTTCATTACAATGTCAGCAATTAAGAAAATGTCAGTATGATTTCATTTAATAAGCTACAACAGTATGACACCCAGTAAAGAATCTGGAAGAGAATGTTGTTTCCAGGGTTATAAAGAATGAAAATGTTTCTTCAGGAAAGGAAGAAAAATACTGTCTTAATTATGTTAATTCTGCAGCAAAGCAGGGGACAGAAGCGGTAGCTTATGAAGTCCAATAAACAGGCACTTCTCTCACCACTGTCACTACTGGTTTGAGGAGACGGGCCAGAAGCTGAGGTGGGGTGGTTGGGTGCTGGCGCCGGGGCTTCATGTAGATTGTCTGGGATGAAGACGGAACTCAAGTCCTCAGGGGCTGCACCCCAGTTCCTTGCTTTAGGGCTGTTTTGAAACTGGGATGAAACTTTAGCTCTAGGAGCCATTTGAGCCAAACTCTGCTTGGATTTAAAGCTAACCTGGGCTGTTTTATCAGCAGTAAGATCGCATGAAGAAAACAGCTTCTCTTCCAGTGATGGGCCTAAAGGAGTGAATGGGGAACAAGCTTCTTTATTACAGTCCAAACTACGTTATGCATCTCTGCTTTTCAGGCTCTGCACTGCAACAAAATCCAGTTGCAAAGTATGGGAAAACACATTCACTTTAGTAACCACTAAAGCTTCCTAATAAAGTTATAGACCCCCTTATAGCACTTATAAAGCTCTGAGGGTTCCTACATGTTTAATCGACAATGTGGATCCAGATGCACATACACACACGTACGAAATCTCCAATGTCTTCACTTATCAGCTGCTTGCATTAAGTCAGCAAATTATAATACAATGCACTCAAAAATGCAGAGAAGGGGGAAGACAGTAAGCTAAAAAGCTGCTAGATTTAGAGTACAAAAGTATGTTTGCAAATGTTTTACAAACTTTTATGAGAAGAAAATTCACACGGCCTGTTTGAATAGCTTTCAAGAGATTAACTAAAAATCTTTCTTACACATTAAACCATTAAGTTACACAACTTTGTGATGAGCTGACAACAATAAAGGTAGATAATTCCACAATACTTTCTGTAGTGTAAGCTTGAGCAGTAAAACACCACACCTGATTAAAAACCGCATTAGAAAACTGATCATTAATGTTCTTATTACAAGTAAATTAAATGGGAATAGTTTAGCAAATTAACATTTTACAGCCCAGAAAAAACAGTGAATTTCCTTCCTACTATGTTTCCATATAATTTGTTTACTGTATTTTAGATTGCTTTGTAGATGGCTACAATGTTATTTGTATAAAGAAATCTGTTCCTCAACAACCTACTTATCGTATTACAGTAGCTGAATAAATACTGAAGTTAAGAAACTGGATGGAGGGCTTCCTGTTGCATTTGTCTGTACAGAAGGGTGATGTCTCTGTCTTGGCATTCACAGTGTAGAAACTGAGCGCTGCCACACAGCAGCTGCTCACAAGATATTTAATCAGTGAATGAATCAACTTTTGAATAATCGGTGGTTTCTGCTACAATGAGAATAAAACCTACTGAGAAACACTGTATTTATAAAACAAGAGGGTTTTTTTAATCATGTATTATGGACCCTAATTTGAATTATATTTAATATTTGGCAGCTTTAAAGAATTAGAGCAGCTTTACAGGATCATCTGTTGTGCTGGCTACATGCTCTCACACTGCAGAGCAGGCCAGGACCAAGCCAATATCTAGAGATACTACTAAAATCTACAGTATCAGCAAAAAAAAAAGCACTGTTACATGGACTAAGTGGGGACAGTAATTTACAGGGATGAGAGGGAAGGTGTCAAAGGCAAAGAAAAGTTACCTTGAAATGTAGATGGGGAACTGGTGTTGACAGCAGAATGTTGAGTGGCAGTGGGAACGGACACAGAGGAAGGGAGGGATTGTGTGGAAGGGAAAGATTGCTGGACTTGGTGTTGAGAGGAGAGGTGAACGTTGGAGGAAGTGAAAGCATTAATAGGCCCCTGAACAAAGTCAGTAAAGTCATCATCATCCTCAGCAAAACTTCTGGGGGCAGAGGATGAAGGCTGGACCAGGGCCTGAGAGGAGAGCCCAAAGGCGAAAGAAGAGGAGGATGACAAAGGGAGGGAGGCGGGGGCATCTGCAGGCCCCTGAAAGTCACTAAACTCGTCATTATCCTTGGATAAAGCTGGAAGGAGGGAGGGAGTGGTGACAGACAGATGTGATGGTGATGAGTCTGCAAAAATGGAGAAATAATGATGATGGCACAATGATGACGAATGAATTAAGGGCTGAAGTGAGCTTATTATTATTTTATTCAAAACCAGAAATTGTAGAGCTACAAGTAAGAGCCAAACAAACATTTTAACTCGAAAACTAGTGGTTTTCAAAACTGAAGCTTTCTTTAAAATAACTTTTGTTGTGATAATACTAAGTCAATATACAGTATTTGATAAATGTGAGCAGTCTTGGGATGACTGATGGAACAGGATAGGTTTGCACAGGCAACTAGACATGTAATTATCCAAATAATCAAAGAATTTCATAAGTCAAAGTAAGTCTTTCTACACTTTATTAAAACCCAACCAGAGACTTGTGACATGCAAGTTTAAGTTCATACTCCTTCAACAAATACGATTTTAAAGAGTACCAGGTTGGGAATCACCAGTAATTATGTTGGGTTATGGCTGCAATTTTTGAAGTGCAGGTGAAGAATATCTATTATTCTAAGATTGCATAAAGTAAAAAAAAAGTCAACAAACAGAAGCTGTATTAAACACAGAAATTAAGACACAACTGAAAATCAGTGAAAACTGACAGAATCACAGATGGGAGAATGACTGGAAATACAATGTGATTAAAAACATCAGTGCCATATGTGCTGTGAAACACAGTCTTAGGGGAAAATATAAAAAATCAACATTTTGACTGCCGGCTGGGCAATCTTTCTGCTGACCTGTCTCTAATCCTGTCATTATTTATATGAGAGGTATTAAGAGGAACTACGGAGAAAGGCAACAAAAAATGACAGGGGTTATAACTACGTGAAGGTGAAAATACCTGGCTTCTTGGTCTGTGATGATGGAGTGGGGTGCATTTTTGCATCTCTGCTGAATCCATCCAAGTTGCCTTTGATTGCCTCTAAAGCATCATCACGACTCTTTTCCCCTGTCTGGGAGTAGTATTGAGATTCCCAAGGGTTACAAAGATGTCTTGTGCCAAAAAAAAGCAAGATAAAGAGGGCATGAAGAGAAAATCACCTTGGGTTTGACACTGCTGAGCAGCCTCAGCTTCTGTTTCTGCTCCTCAAATTGTCTTCTTTTCCTGTCTTCCTCCAGCATCTTCTGCTGATGCTCCAAGCGTTTTCTAAAGGGCAAGAAGATTGCAAGTGTTACACTAAGAGTCAGTATTTAGTTAAAAATTCTCTGAGGAGCTGAAAGCAAAGAAAAACATGTTAATTATTTGTTGAAACAAGTATTTATAATTTTTTTAACAAAGTTAGCAAACTACCAATTAACATTTTTTCTTGTCACTCACAAATTTTAAAAACAACCGACAGGTGAAAGTAACAAAAGTTATTATGTCATCACAATGCAACTTTCCCCTGGGATACTTCAGCCCTGACATTCATGATAATTACATTGACACATATCCCAATGTCCCTCTGCCAGATTCTTAAAAAAAACCTAACAAGGTCTGCTGTCCATGTTCCAGCAGTTCAGCGTATTTTGGCAACACAAAGGATGCTAACCAACATTAAGCATGGACGAGCACAATATTAGCAAAATATGCAACATAATTATTGAATATTGCAGTAACAATATGACTAGTGATTTATAAACAAATACCTCAAAATATGGTGTTTCCCCTAGCCCTCATTAAGAAACATGGGTTCATCCAATTTCATATCAAAATGTCTTTACAGTATTTGCATTGCATATGTTGATATCTTTTTATTTCTCATTTCTTTTTGTATACAGTGCAGCCCTATGCAGGGGGTTTAAATGTTGTGAGAAAGCAGTATACATAAGATCTGATAAATGGATAGAAAATAGAGAAGGACAAAAAAAGAAAAATGAAGTAATTAAACTCTAGAAAGAGGAAAAGTCTGTAAAGTTATCAAAGCAGCAGTAACGCAAGAAGTGCAGCCCTGGAGATTAAAATGATTCAATGCCTTAGCAAAGTTTGAGCTCTGAGAATTAATTTAACAAGATTCAAAGTCTGCAGCCAAATTAGCAGGTCTGCAAGGCTTTGCTTAAGCAGACACTCGTTAGTTGTAAGGTGTTTAGTCGAGACATTGAAGTCAACTTAAAGTAGTAAGCTTATGGCAACAACTAAAAACATTAAGGGATCGTCAAAATGACAAGTCATCCTAAGAGGTACATAATTCTGTGTAATAACTTCTATGATAATCCATCTGATGATTGTTGAGACACTTCACTTAAAAGAGCAAATGTCAGCCTTACGGTGACATTACAGTAGGTGGGGCTGATTAGAAGATCAACAAATCCTCTGGGGACCAGTAATATCTGTACTAAACAACTGTGCAAAAAATTACACATTAAAAACCCCTAATTAAATCCACAATCACCCTATAAAACAAAACGAATACTCTCACACATTTTAAATGTAGTGATGACGTGAGGATATTTAGTCTTTCAGTTCTAAATTTATAAGAGCATTTTGTTTAAACAGCAGTTCATCTACTAGCAGTGATGTCACAATGTCACAATTTTATTTTTAATCAGTCTGTTTATTGTCAATGAAAGTCATGATATTACAAATATCAAGACTATTATGTATTAATTTCTCAACACAAAAACTTCTGTTCTCTTCACATAAACATGTTTACACTGGATGCTTACATCTATTTTGGCAGTGGACAGAGAAGCCCGACCCATGAAAAAATGGTAAGAAAAGTCCGATTTTTTAATTTGAGGTCTTTATTTGGCCCTTTAACAAAATGTAACAAAAAAAATTAACATTTTTTTGGGGGGGATATCTATCATTAATTACCATGTGATAGTTTAAAAATATTATAATGTGGTTTTCTGCTTCTGGGTATCTATTAGGGGACAGAAGACGAGTATCAGATTGTGTTCAACAGGATTTTAAGCAAAGTTTACACCATAAATTGAAGCAAAATGTCTCAAAAACTGTATGTGACAAATATGTCAGGTCGGCTCTTATGGGTTAAAGATGGCTGCACCCAGTACCACATTGTTGTCTTTATTAAAATACTTTATAATATATTTTCTGTCCATTATGTTTCTAGTGTAAACAGCAATAAGTTTTTATTATTGATAATCACATTGTTACGACGGGTTTGTTGTTGAAAAAAATCGTGTTAGTATGTGTGGGTTTTTTAGTCATTATCGCTGTTTTGGAGGCGTCCATTTTTTCCAAGTTGGTCAACAGGAACGCCAACTACCCAATAATGATGTTGCTGCTCAAAATTCGGACACAACTGGAATGCACCATAAGTGTGGTAGAGGGAGGGGGGACTGCAGGAGAAACTGAAAATCCTGGGACTTCTACTGTTAATTAATTGTGGCCTTTAAAACTCCAATTAAATGTGAAAATCGAATAATTGTGACATTCCTAATTAGATGTTTAGACATTTTGATCTTCAGCTGAATACACAACTTTAGCTCTAAAATGACATTCGGGATATTTTATTTTCAGTCTGTTTCACAAACATACACATTACATTTATGACTAAGTAGAAAAAAATCTTACTGGTGCTCCTCGGCCATTTGTTTCTGCATGTCAGCAGTGTACTGTGGTCCAGCGGGTCGCATACCCATGAACTGTGGTTGGCCCAAGAACTGCATCCCAGGGGTCTGCATCCCAATCGCCATCCCACCCTGTCAACCCCCACCCCCAAAAGAAACAAAAAGCAGGTAAGAAATCTAATTAGCATTCCCACTTTCATATGCATTTTGGTTGACATTAAATGTTCTCACTGAGGAAAAGCGGAGTGATGTTAACGGATTAGACCCTTGTTTAAAACCAACAGGCTGTAATAAACTGTTGATGTTTAAAACAGTCATAGAAGACATTCATGTAAAAGTAAATGGGGATAAGACAAGCTCTAAATCTAAATTAAAGGAAAGGTAATTCCACTTAAAGGAAATTTGTGAAATCAATGCAGCAGTGTCTCAGTATTACAGTTTGTATTCAAGTACTACCACTGTAGAGACATATTAAATAAACCTCAGCAAATAGAATCAAATACAAAAGTGATTCAGAAACTGAAGCTCACCTGCATAGCAATGGCACCTGGGGGCATCTGACCCCCAAAATTCATTCCCATCATGCCCTGCATGTTAGGCTGCATGACTGGAACCATAGGGAAGCCCTGCTGTTGCTGTGGTTGCTGTTGCTGCATAGGTACCATGCCTGCAGAGACACACACACAGACACTGTTATATATGCTGTGGGTATTGCAAAGAAAATACATTACTATCTGAAGCATGACAGCAAGTCCAATTTTAGTTATACAAAGTAAAAGTTAACATAAAACTTGAGTTTTGGAACAATAAAAAAAAAAACCTCCAAGAAATTTTCTGGACTGCTGGAAATAGACACAGGCACAACAAACAACCAAATCTGCTTTTCTGGTGTCCAATGAGGAGTGAGGGGAAAAACTGGACAAATGTGTGTTCATTTTCACAGATGCTGTGTAAGCTCACAACCAGAGCTGAGTAGCTAGCTCCTGCTGGAGCCTCCAGATGATTCGTCGTGTTAGGGCCCAACTGAGATGAATAAATGACTTGTTTAGGAGGCTGCTCACATTCTAATTTGTCTGACAAAAATGACATTGCTAACGGGAGCATGTAATGACCCCTAAGAGATGCTTGTCCCAGTGGTGCGTGAATGGCTTATCAGGAGTGCTGCTGCAAAGTCAATGGCCTAAATAAGACAAGCTTGCACAGCTAAATTATGGTGCATCTGAGGCCTGCAGTAAATGGTACCAGGCATGGGTAACAAAGGTATAAACACCCATGTGCAGATTACTCACTGCTACTTTATATGTCTAATGGGTCGTGGTGATGTAAACCTGCAAAGCCCAGAGGTGAAAGGGAAAAACTAAAAGTAGAAACAAGCAGAACAACTATCCTTGTGTTCTGGGTTTGTGTGTGATTAAATAAAGTGCAGGTAATACAGTTAAAGTAATGCTATACTCTTACAGACCTAAATGTTTACTGCTTAAAAAAAATAATAATAATAATATTAAACAGCTTTAAGAACTTCACTAAAAGGTGTAAAGAATAACATTTTTTAATCTAAACATCAATTTACTCACCAGTGTTTTAGAAGGCTGAAATATATGACTTTCCCATTACAAATCATGAAAAAAATACTATTTATTTGTCATTCTGAAAAGGAACTGGGTTAGATTTTTTTTTTTTATAAAAAAAAATGCCAGGTTAAAATAACACTAACTGTTGTATGACTCACCTTGTGGAGGTCCCAAGCCCCCTCCAACAGGATACATAAAGCTTTAGGGATAAAGAAAAAAAACAGAGATTAGGAGATTCAATATAGGCTCGAGTAAAGATCATGTGAAAAACCAAAGAAGTATTCATTGTGTCTGTTACAGCACAGAAAAAAGCTGTATTTATACTCGATGTCCACGAAACTGTGATAAATGACTGCTGGTCTCAAGCTGTAAACATAACCATAAGAATAAGCCCTGGAACATCTAGAAGTATTAAACAAATATATAAGGAGGAGATTTATCACCAAATAATTTTAGATGTGTACTCTTCAGATGAAAGGTAGAAGATTGAAATATATCCAAAATATGTCCTTAAATGTCCTTGAAGTGTCCATTTAGGTGTTTAACATCTTACAGAGGCCATTTCCATCCTGTTAGCCATATTTGTTGAGCCAGTAGAATGGATAAGAGACGTAACAGGCTTCACATAACAACAAATAAGAAGTTCTCTTCTGTTATTTTGGAAATCTCTGAAAGCACCTTTCATTCCAAGGTGGCTGAATGATGTGATGTTTTTAAACATGAATTAAATCAAGTTTTCCTTTTGGAGAGCAGTGGAGGAATTTTTCAAGCTCTGGAGAGTACAAAATATTTTAATATCCTGTCAACCATCAATCTGGTTGGTCAAAATGTGCAACACATCAATGGCTTGTAATGTAGCAAATGCTAGACTACTTAATTTATGCTAATCCTCCCTTCAATACATTTTTCCTGCTGTTTTGTTAGAAAACATGGTGACATGTAAGCGGTAAAGGTTGCATTTTATTTACTTTGACCAATGAGAACAAATAAGAAAATGGATCTGTGAATAATTTGTTCTTGGTTAAGAACAAAATTCCCAGATCTAAGAGATTGTTTTGTTTTGTTTCAGCTCATTCACAAAATCACACCCGAGGTGAATTTCACAAACTGAGCCTTTTAAAACTTGAATAGCTGAAGCAACATTCATGCCAGAATGACTGTAGGGTGAAAAAACATTGATGGTGAGCATGCTGTAATTTAGTTTCTACAGGCAACTTGGACTCTGTAGCTGGTTCTGGGCTAAGAAACAAGCCTTTAAGAAGAAATTCAGAAGAAATCTGTACAAGTCGACCAAGTCTCCCCTTTGCTGCAGCCAACCCACACATGCCTTCAGCTATTTGTCGAATAACTTATTACAACTGAATTCAGTTCTTCAGGCTGAAACCAATGATGCAGAGACAAAAAGAAGGCATGAGCTAGAAGGGTCCCTGCTCTGACTACCAGCTACTTTTCATCATCAGCAATGCAATAAGCAAGAGAAATAATGACAAAATTTAGCACCAAATAAAATGTGCCAGACAGTCTACTGGTGTAAAATGTGGACCCTGCAGCAAATATGAAGGAATATTTACTTCAGTTTGACTATAATGATGCAAGAAACACTATTCATTACCGACACACACTTGACTTTTACACACACATCGGTATATGTGTGCGTACATATATATATATATATATATATATATATATATATATATATATATATATATATATATATATATATACACACACATAAATAGATATATTTATACACATATATACACATTTATACACACATATATATGTATTTAAAATAACACAGTTATTGTGATTGAATGGTTGAATTTATTCTGCTAACTCGCCCCTCACAGAATAATGATGTAAAATGATCGGTGTTAACCTTAGCAGTGATGCTTGACTTGGAGTGTTTCAGAGTCTCACATCTGCTTCCTGTAAGATTTGCAGCTTTTAAAGCTTTTATAGGAGAACCATGGCACTGCTGGTCGTCATACTGCAGCAAATAACAGGTCAAGGCTCAGCAGATTACGAAGAGAGGGGATAAACAGCCACAGCAGCTGTGGACACCAGGCAGCTCATAAAAAGGCCTGTAATCACACAACAGCTAACATCACACTGTTTTGAAGGTTAGGGGGC
The DNA here is from genome assembly GCF_017639745.1 of Melanotaenia boesemani. Classification (NCBI taxonomy): domain Eukaryota; kingdom Metazoa; phylum Chordata; class Actinopteri; order Atheriniformes; family Melanotaeniidae; genus Melanotaenia; species Melanotaenia boesemani. Next base: position 15,302,445 of record NC_055690.1, read on the forward strand.
AGGACGTAAGGCTTCATCAGAGTCACAATGGATGACACTAAAATAGCTTTTGGCTTGGATCCGCATTACCTTTAAAGAGGTAACACTCTCAATAAATGCATCATTTCTCTCTAATGGTATTTAATAGAAGTATAAAAAGAAAGTACAATTAATGTTTGACACATATTATAATCATATGGCCTGTTCCGTACAGGGAATCTGCATAGAGCCAATAACCATGACAGGATGCAATTCGGATGTTTGTCTGTAGGAAAGAAATACCCACTACAGCTTTGACTACATATTAATTTTACTGACACATTTAGTTCAAAAGTCTGTAACCCCAAAAAGCTGCTGTGACTTTAAAGAAAGCTGTCATGATAATGAAAGTTTAGATAATTAATTGTCTTACCAATGGATGTAATTAACAAATTCAATCTTCTGATTATCTTTACCCCACAATTACAGTGCCAGAAATATAACTAATAAACCTTTTGAAGAATGGCAGACATTCAATGGCAACAAATGCTGAAATATAAATAAAAATAAGATTTTTGTTCATATTTTAATTTTAGAAGCAATATGATTTTTTTTTTTTTCTTTTTAAATGATACTCTTTTTTTTTTCTTTCTCTCTCGTGTCCACGCTCCTATCCACTCTTGCGGTTTTGGTTTCACCTGCCGGATCAGTATCACCTGGCAAGTTGAGATGTTTGTAACCAGAGCATATTTATTATTTAGGCTGTTCCAGCTTATAAAAAAATCATGAGACTGGCCTTTTAATCTCCTCTGCAGACCATTATCACACCACTTTGATGAAGAACCTCAATACCCCTACACATTTACAACTACCTGGGGGTACAAATGTGTGACAGGGCTCATTATGTGATTCAGCAAAGGGTCATTTATTAAATATAATGAAGACCAGTCTCCTGAAGAGGAGCTTTGACGTGCCCAAACCTCTCCAGCTCATCTATAACATGGAGAAAAGATGATCTGATAAAGCAGCTTTCCGACACATATTCAAACCTCATCCACGGAAATACGGAAGGCATACCAAAATTAGTCTTTATTTCCTTGGCAGGTGATATCAAAGTAAACAGCTATCCACAGGCCTACCCACATACCTGTAGGTGCTAGCTTTGTTTCTAACAATGCTGCCAAGAGATTAACATGTATTTCCTCGATATATCGCGTCAAGTCACCGAATGTCGTAAACAACACACACAACACCTAATAAAGTAGAAATGTGACGTGTAAAAGTTTGAACATTGTGGCGTTATTTTGGTCCCCACTGACAATGGCCAGGCAGAGGCAAAGCAACAGCAAACAGCTAACGTTAGCTGTGACACCTGACAGCCAGCCATCTCATCTCATCACTCTGTCTCGACAACAAAACCATCCTCTACCATGATTCTTCAGGCGTATCTGGGCGATAACTACGAGGCTGCTTCGTAGTCAGACGTTAATTCTTTTTAAAGAAATGTATTTCTGCCATTACTGTCTATTTTAAAAGGCTAAAATACCTGCTGCCTCCCCCAGATCCTGGCCGCAGCGCCATCTTGATAACAGCAGTCACTAGTAGGGAGGTGATGTCAGCAGTGACGACGGCGTTGACGAGGTTGTCTTTACCCTGAGTTTAGCCTGACAGGCACATCTGGTTGGGCCTGATCACTGTTCCTCAATGTATTACTGTTTTATTTCTGTTAAAGTAAAGAATTCCCCAATTAGGAAATTCCTAATTTCCATTATGCAATATCTTCAGTCATATAAATTAGCATATTTTGAATATAACTCCACCTGCACTATGTTTAACACTAAAAAGCAGCTTGCACATTGCTTAGGTTATGTTGCTGTGTTGAGAAGAAATATATGTCTGCATGCAATTTTGCATCACTTTAAACAACACGGGAAGACAAATCCTAACTGAACACACTTTTCATTTGGTTTGAGAGCAGCAGGAGAGTGAAGACCAGCCTGAGAGATCAAGAGGGCACAGTAACACACAGTATCTCCACCGTCTTCCTCTCTGCAGTAGATGTTAAGGCCAGCAGATGTCATTGTTTAGCTTTTGTTTACATCTTCCTTAATGCAAAAACCAAAACACTGTAGTAGTAACCACAGAAATAAAAGCATGTTGACCTTATTCTGAAGTTTCTTCAAATCACAACAAGAGTATTAAATGACACTGTATTCATGTAAAGTTGTGAATTTTCTTTTCTTTCTTTCTTTCTTTCTTTCTCTCTTTGCTTTGGGTATTTAATATTCAAAGACAGTATATGTTGTGTCATTACATTTGCCAGTTAAAATACTTTTATAGAAAAATTTATTATTTTTACTGCAAGACTGACATCTGACCTATTAGCTAAAAGCAATTATTGTCATTACTATTACCTCAAATCTTTCACATTGAAACTAGTTTGAACATTTTTGCATAGTCTTACATGTTTGAATTAAAAAATATGAACAATTTCAGTATTTACCGTAAATAACATCAAACAAAATCACCAAAAACAAGTTGAAGGTTAACAGCACATAGTGCAGAAGTGATGATTGTTCAAGGAGCAGATCGGGTATACATCTGTACGCAAGACACAACATTAAGAAGCAAAAAGTGTGTGTGGGGGGGGGGGGGGGGGGGGGGGGTTAAATAAATAAAAATAACACATTGCCAGTCATGCCAGATCTGTGATCATATTTAGTAAGTATAAAAGAGACCAATCAGTTATTTGGGCAATGTATATTTTTAAAAGTATAAAGGTTAGTTTAAGTATAAAGGCAGAGTGCAACGCTCCCAATTTTTTCTAATTTAATCAATATACTCTGTCAAAATGTTTCATTTTGCTGTGAGACCAGAGAGCAGTGGGTATATCAGTTTTCCATCAAGGTTCAATTCTGACAGGTTTGTTTAAACCACAGAATTATCTTAACCAGGCAACCTACTTTATCTCTTCTGTTATTTTTGTATGTTGTTCCTCTTACCTGGTTTTCCAAAGTTGGTCAACAATGATTGATAAATATTTTATAAAGAACAGTCCAGTTCTGAAACAGGTCCTAAAGTATAGCTTGCTGAAATAACTATCTTTGTTTCAGCTCATACACATTTACACCATCTGTAACCTAAAGTTTGTTTTAGAAAGAATTTAACTTCTAGAAAATTTACTTAACATAAAGAATCTGAGTTGTTTTTTTCACCTCTTCTTATGTATGTGTATTCTGTTAGCTTTTTTAAAATGTGCTGTGACATGACAGATTTGCACCATGAAGTGTCTGTTTTGTTTGAATAAATATCACTTTCATTATTTCACCTCAACATCTGTATCTGTCCAGAACTTCCCATAACTTGTTTTTTGTTGTTTTTCTTTATTTCAGCTGCTTCAGGTATTTCGGTCATTGTGAGTTCCGACTAAGTGATTCAGTTTCATTGTTACTCTGATGACGAGGTAGAGCAACAAGGAAAAGCCTTTCCAGCATTGTCTTAGTTGGACCTGTTGTTGTGAAAGATTTACAGCTTAATGAGAGTAGATTAAGACAGCGATGACAAATCCTGCTGCGATCCATCACCTGGTCTGCTGTCGGCCTTTCCTTTACTTCAGCAGTAATGATTCAGAGTCCATATGCATGACAGAGGGCCAAATGCAACCATTTAGACTTCTCAGTGACAAACAAATGAGAGATGAGGGTTTTAGTTTTTACTCGTCTCATACAGATGATTAGCCGGAAGGATATATTCTGTCATCATCTTGCAGTAAAGAAGTCTCACAGAAAACAGACGTCACTTCCACAGAGGACACTGAGGGGCCATGTCTATTAGAAGTGAAGAAATATACATTTGTATGTAAATGACTATACATAAGGACCTATCAATTAAAGACTTTCAGAACAAAACAAAACAGACGATTCTCTAAAATACAGAAAAAGAAACTGAACAATGATATTTGTCTCTGGTTTTAAGATTTTAAAAATAAGAACCAAAATACTTAAATAGCTCAACAAGATAAAACATGAAGCTGGTTTAAAATTTAAATGGTGTACTGAAGTTTGATACTGAGCCATGTGGTATTTTTAAGGGACTTCCAGCAATCTTCCAGGAAATAGAAGTTCATAGAAGTGAGTGAATGTTTAAGTAAGACTATTTTATTCATCGGTTTCACATTCTGGAAAAGTTATGTAATTATAACTTAAGTTGCATTCATACACTGTATGTTATTCTAAAATTTGCAAAAGGAAAATCTAAACTGTTACCTTCATGCATACACACACAGGCTCACACAGCAATCACAGGATGTCAACATGAACTTTATTTACTATGCTTAATTCCAGTAAAGAGACACTTTAAAAAAGCAACATACACATAAAAGCATAAAAACGTGGAAACATACTGCATTGTTTGCCTTATTATCAGACGTGGAAGAGCATTGTCTACACATACTGTGGTGACAATAATCCTTTCACTGTGTAAACTTATAGGTTGGGTAATTGCCTTTTATTGTTCTGTTTGTTTTTACAAAAGCAAAATGATGATAAAGGTTGGCTGTAAATAAAATAATTGATTTAGCCATCCGTTCAAACCTTCCTCAACTTTTGGCCAAATAAAAAGAAAATTAAAAATCTGGTACAAAAAAGATATTTAGATGCATTCAGCAATGTAGTTAATTTTTTAAGTTATTTTGTCATACTTACAATCTGGAGGAGATCCTGCAAAGAGATTCTCCACTCACTTTTGACCTGAAAAAAATTAGAACACCACTAAAAAATTCAAACTCTGAAGGGAAAAAAAATGTGTAATTATTCACAGAGCACTGGAAGTCATGACCTTCATACCTGTAAAATAAAAACTTCAGTCCTTCAGGACTAGGTGCGTCTCACAGCTCAGGTCAATGCTGGGACACAAGTACTGTATACTGTACTCCTCAAACATCCAGATGAAGACACAATAATGAAAAGCACATCAGTGTTTATGTGGGTATATTGAATGATGAAGATTATTTCTGCTGCTCTTATTGCTGCTATTGAGACTCATAAAGAAACTATTAGGCTTCACCAGTCTTGCATCTCCTCCCTCTCCAAGAGCATGGCTTACCTCCCTGCTTTGTGTGCTAGGGTTTAGCTGGGGGCCAGTTGAGTCAGTCAACCGCCTTGATGGTTGGTCTGCACTGGATGTAAACTGCCCCCCACAGAGAGGAGGTTTAGCAAGAAAGGTGAACATTAACCCTGGTCTTTTACTGGGCATCCCCCTATTCCCCATAAATCATTAACCCATCCAGCATCAGGCTAGTGACAGCATCAGCATGACAACATCAATCTGTCAGGATTCCTCTAAACCAGGATCTCTAACAGTTTTTCCATCTCAGATGCAAATAGAGTCCGTTTGTGAGACTCAGGCGAGAACAGACTCTTAAAAGTGTCCTGAGACACAAGCATATGAACCCAGCCATGTTTAGTTCAGCATTTCATGATGTCTTTTTTTATGAGTCTTTTTTTTGTGAATCAAATGAACACAGTCAGGTTCAGCAGGATGTTTGCTGGCCTATTTACATTATTATTGCTTTTGTTCAATGAAGTAATTTAAAATAGTTTTGATCAGTTTCTCTTTAGCCAAGTAAATCTTTTTAATTATGTTTTTCCCTGTGATTAAGTGGGAAACATAACTTGACAACAAACATGTTCATTTTTTTTTTTCTGTTTGTTTTCTGGCTCATTTTATGCATGAATTTGTGATGACTTTACATGCTAGAATAATATTAGTTGCCTTCTGGCTTTTATCTGGTTGTGAAATGTTTGCAATAATTTCTTAATTCTATATATCTATTTTCAAAACATTTTTAAAGTTTAGATCTCTTTTGATTTGCTAAATATTACATTTATAGAGTGAATGACTTAAATCTTAGTTACTGTGCACACTCAGTATGCAGAGACTGAAAAATGTTCTTAAGGTTGTTAAAAAAACAACCTTATAATGGCAATGCTAATTAATGGAAGAGAGCTAATAAATAGTATAAGTCAGATCAAAAGCCACCTAACTGTCACTGTAGGTGGTAGTGGTGTGGATGTACAGTGAAGGACATTGATTGTTACTGACTGATCTCCATGACTGTGCAGAAGCACAACAGAGGCCTTCTTGATCAGGGCTTTTGATGGATGACTCCTGTCAAAGCAGGTCTATACATGTGTATGTATTTCTCCATAAAAAGGTTGATGTAAACTCTTGTAGCAGTGACCAATTAGGCCCGGCAAAGAGTGGCCTCCCGACCCCTGACCCCTGCCGGGTAGTCTTATCCATTAACCCTTTGGGGCTCAGCTGGAGTTGATGTAGCATCCTTTCTTCTGGTGGTCCTAAACACACAGCCACATTCACCCTGTAGCTTCCACTTTCTGTCTCTTTGTACCACTCTTCTGTTCCTCGTGTGTCAACTCGCTTCTCGTGTGGACCTCTGGAGTCTAATCCGAATTAAATAGGTGGTCAACTTTCATCTCGAATAGTTTAGAATCTATAAAGGATTAATGTTTAAGGTCTCACCTTATATTTCCATTACCTCTAGTCATTTCAGCAATAATTTATTTCACTAAGAGCTTATTGTTTTATTTATTTTATTTCTGTCTACTGAATTTTGTCTCTGTTTTCCTACCAATCAGCAAAGAAACAACTGCATTTATAATTTCCTTTATTTGTTCTTAGTTGATCAGTGATGAGTTACCCACCAATTCTGATAAAAAGAAAACATATACAGATTTGTTACTTTACAAATTTGGAAACACTACATACAGAGTGAAACAGATGCATATATTGTATATTGTGTATGTAATCACAAGTAAATATATATCAGAAATATTGTGGTCTCAAAGTCTTCTGTGCATCAAAAAGTAATGGAGATGGTACTAAAAAAAAATACTATTCAATCCAATTTGTTATGTTACTCTTTAACAAACGAAATTTTACAGTTACCAATTAAAGTAAAGTTCAGCATCACACATGCCTGCATATAATAGCAGTAGATCCTCTAATCCTAAAAATAAACAGGACGCATAAGCAACAAGGATATCCACAAAGCTAAAATGCATCAAATCCAGCTCAAAGAGCTTTTACAGGAAAACACGGCAGTGGTAATATATTTAACATAAGATATCCAGGATGCTGCTGGACATCTCCTAAAAGTTTGTAATTGCTGACATTTGGTGTATAATTGAACTGAACTGTGTATGCTTTATTTAGGAAAATTATTTTCAGTGCAATCTATTGAGGAAATAAATAACCAAATTAATTAATAACTATCTATCATTTCGAAAAGCTCAGCATCAAATTGCTGGAAAGTTGAAGTGTAGAGGGGGCCAGAAATGCATTGGGGTGTTGTGCTTAATTTAGCAACCACTGAGCTGACATAGGTGAACAAAAACTAAAGCAGACAATCATTCAGCATCCCGGGTGCAGAGATGCTCCTTCTCATGAACATGCCCATGACTGATTCATCTGTTAATAAGCACTGTAGTTTGTCCACCTTTACTCACCCACATTACTAGCAGTGATCTTACATCCCCAAGATAATCAATGGACAAAACATCCAGAGACTGCAAGACCAGCTCCCTTCACTTCCTGAGTGAAGGGTGGAGGCTGAAACAAAGTTCAAAGAAACAACAATTTTATCAGTCAAAGGATGTCATCTTCAACAAATTTTTTAGGGCATGCAGGATTCTGCTTACCAGTGACATTTTATCAAATCTGATACTTACTCTGCACTAAAACCAGGTTTAAGGCTTTTTAATCAGCTTTAAGAATACAAGGACACATACCGCAAAACTTTCTGATAAAGCCATGAATATAGTTGTTATTGCTGATACTGTCACCGCCAGTGCAAGGATAATATCGCTGACTCTAATATGATTACTACTAAAAAAAATTTTAAGAGTTTGAGTTTTTCAAGTTTCAAGGTTAAGATGATTATAATTACCTGAAATGTAATATTTCTAGGGGGGAAAAATAAACTCATAACTTTGTGAATGACTTATAAAACAGAAGCTAATTGTGTAATGTGAGGCTGATTGTGATTTTAGTCTCACAGTACAGTCAAACTACCTCAATAATGAAAGCAATGACCCTTTTGAGAGTTGAGCCTATAGATACAATTATATGTTATTAGTAATAAATGGTGAGTAAAGATAAACAGTATAACGATTATAAAGGGAATTAATTAAAATTATATTTAGACCTTAATATGGACTGAGAAGTGATGTTTAGGCACTTCAGTGTTGTAATTTAAACTTTAACAGATGCAAATAAACCTCCCAGTATTTCTGTTTCCCTTGGAATAAAAGGCTAAAGGGGACATGGTCAAACCTTTAGAGGCTTCCCAGGTTCTGGAATCAAAGGCCTTATTGAAAACCAAATGGTGCAACATCAGTGGATTACAAGGCTTTCCTCAGCAGGGCTCCATGGTGGAGGCTGCAGGTCAACTGAGTTGGTCAAATAAATTACAACCCTGGAAGGTTTAAGTTTAAAAATGTCTAAAGCAACAAAGATGATTTATTTTTTTTCTCTTGAAAGTATGTTTTTAATCTAAAATCATTTAAAAAAATCTTACATTTCACAAATGAAGTCTTATTATCTGAAGAAGGGATCTTAACCAATATATAAAATTCCATCAAGCTATAGATAACTGTCTCATGACTGCAGTTACTCTGAACTTTATTGATCTTTGAAGTCTCTCAATACTTTGTTGTGATTTTATGGCTGCAAATTTACTATATCAGACATCTTTTGTAGGACAACAACAGCTTCAGCATGTCCCAGTCATCCAAAGGTAGACTGAAAACTTTGTTTTATGTGCTAAAACATATGCCAGCATTGTTGTTCTGCTAATGGCAAATACTGTTTGTTGAGTGTACATTGCTTTCTTATCTGTGAATAAAGCGTCAATCTTAAACTGCCTGTGGTTTCTGCACTCCACTTTATTTAGCAAGATTTATACCACTCTGCTCTGCATATGTCCAACCCTACGCAACTGAGCTGCACTGCTTTGGACTTCTTTAATGTGCTGCTGTTACCTGTTGGTACAACTTAAACACTCGGCAAAGTAAGAACAAGGGAGGTTTCTTTGCCACAGCTTCTTGGTATGTTGGAGGACTTCAAACAACTGTACTTGATGACACAAGTGACTGGATACTGTTACTGAGACTAGCAGAGTGATGGAAGCTAAACCCAGGCAGCGTAACATCATGAGAAATTAAGATACATTTACAGCCTATTTCATTTTTTTGTTGGTGCAACTCAGAATGGTGCATGAACACAATGTACCAAAAGATTTAGGTAATTTTGAAAAATTTCAGCTCTGAAGAAAATAACAAACAAAAGAAAACCCAGTAAAGGCTGTAAAATGCTGGTATTGTGCTTTGAGTTTGTTTCTGTTGCCCCCAAGTGGTGGAAAAGACAATAAATGTAGGTCAAACTCTCGTAAAACCTTTTTTATGATAAAGAGAAGATACTTTAAATGATTAAACAAAAGAATAAATGGGATATTAAGATTTTACAGATTCAAAGACCTAAAAAAAACTCAATCTGATACACAAGTTTAACTATATTTAAAATGGTAGAAAGAAAGTACAGTGCAAATGTTTAGAGTCACCCCTTGTTTCTTTAAATACTGCTAGAAAAACAGGAAATATATGCAGTGATACTGAAACATGTGCAACCACAGGTGGAAATGTAGTAAATAAGATAATAACATATAAAAATATTCGACCACCTATATTCATTAACACAGTTTGAACCATCTTAGGCAAACTTTTCTTTCATTGCTTTCTGTATTCTTCAGAAATAATTCTCCAGACATCTTCAAGGACATTTTACACCTCTTCTATGGGTGTTGGCTTTTGTTTCATTCTCTGGCAAGATAATCCCACTCTGCTTCAATAATGTTGAGGGTCTGGGCTCTGGGGAAGATTCATGACTACAAATAAGCCTGTTGCCTGTCTGAACTAAAAATACACTTTTTAAAAACATTTTCTAATATTCAAAGGAAAACTTAATTTTTTTTTAGAAAGCTGGAAAGCTATTTGCACAAGAACACTTCAAAAGATTACAAGAAAGTTTGGCTCTTTAGAAGTAAAACATCAAGAAACGATGAGTGGTTCAAATCTTTTGTACAGCACTGCATTATAACTAAAACTGAGCTAATAAAAGATTGTTACCCTGACCAAAAACACCATTGAATGAATGCTTGATGTCATTACAAACTCCATACTTTTTAGTATACACAATTACATAGCTGGAAACTATTTTTTACAGTGCGTTTAGGGTTACAACCAGATAAAGGCTGAGTTGAGCTGTCGACATGTTGGGGTCAGTGAACTTACTGCCTGAAATGAAATGTGCACTTTAGATCCATGAACTTCAAAGCGGCTGTTTTCTTATCACACTGCAATACCACGACATATTTGACGAGGTTATAAACACACGCTGAACTACCTGTTCTTTCTACTGCTGAGAAAAGCATTACTTTTAAGTCTTATGAATCGAGATTCCAGTTGGATTTATTGCTCTTATAACTCCAATAGATTTATTTCTGCAGCACTTTCTTTGATATATATTAAAAGTGATGTGAAAAGTAAATAAGAAATGCACCAAGCACTGAGCATCCCATTTGCTATATGACAATGTGAATGAAAATAACCACAGAAATGTGTTCATTTTGGGAACAAAACAAACATTTTACTTCAAATACCAATATTCTTTCAGAAAGTATAAATAATGATTTTAAGACTGATTTAAATTTATACAAAAATAATACATAAGGAAGAAAACAAATCATGTCCAGTCACACAGGTATGAGTGCCCTCTGATCAGCTGGCAGCAGATATGCCTATAACAGTCACAAACCAACTGCATCATAATAACAACGTAATGACCTAATATTGAGCAGGAGACCGGATCTGCACACTTATGATCACAACAGCTTTTACATCTTATGGGGAATTTTAGTGAAAGAAAAACTAATTCGATGCAAATTTTGGAGCCAGTGCATGTAGCAAATGTCATAGTCAGGATGAAATACTCCATTCAGGGTCAAATTCTCTGTCTGTACACACCTTAATACTGTCAGCGTGGGTGTCTTGGCCCACAACAGCTTCTTTGGATTCCTGTATGATTAGAGCCACTGCTGTCACAACACTGTCCTCTTTAATGTCTGTTTGGTTTCTGAATGCTTGTCAATATTTTCATTCAACCCAGGGGGATCCTGCCTTGATTTATAATGAGGAGTTATTAACAATATTTGTCCTATTTCACATTGCAGCAGGAAGCAGGAGAGATAAAGGGAGGGTGAGTCCCATTCCTGAAATTCACCTGAACCTGTGTGCAAACAGTCAGAGGTTTTCATGGAGGGGAAGGGCTACATTTAAAGCTTGCGAGTCACTCCCTGCATTTATAACTCCTACTCTTTGGTATATTTATTACATAGTCATCCATTTGTGTTATTTTGCAAGAAACTCCAACTGCAGTTTAATGTCCAGCCTCCAGTTTGTGGATTTTTGTGCAGAATCCAGTTATACAAAGCAATTGCTTACACCTATAAACACATTGCATAGTCCTTTCAAGATTGTCAAAGTCTTTTCAATCACAGTATACACACTGTACAACTTGAAACTATGAACAGGCATTCATCATTTGCACTGATGCAAGCAGAGTAAACTGAGTGTGAAAGAATAACATGGAAGACTCCTTTAAAGCCCAAGTGAGGAATGAATGAATGCACAAGATCAATACAGGTTATTCTGATTGTCATATAGGCTGCTCACAAGCAAGGCAACAAACTTTCAGCACAGGCGTTCCTCAGCCTCCTCGTTTACATCTGCCGCTGTTAGTGTCACTGTGTCCTCATATTTCCACCTTAAATCACAGTTAAAGCCATCTCAAAGCCTTTATTTAGGTCCACAAAGTTCATTTTGGTGCTTTTGTTCCTTTGAAATGTGACAACAGAAGGTGACTTTTAAAAGGGGGTGTGGAAAACGGAACACTGTTTTTTAAAGATTGTGTTAAAATCATAAATCCTTGTTGATCATTTTTGTGCCACAAAGGTGAATCCAGACTCTTTTTTTCACTCCCCTGTCCCCATTTGTCATTTCCACTGCCTCCCAACCATCGTCACTCCTCTGTGTTTGTTGACTGACTCATCATCCAGCACGCTGTCACAGGCTATTAAGAGATGTCATGGTTACCGCGGTGAGAGGGTGGAAAAATGTGCTCTGGTTGCCGGGCAGCAAGGAAGTCAGGTGGACGCTCTCACCAAGCTTGAAGAGGACACTGAAAAAGAAAAGGAGAAAGATGTCAAACAAAGCAAACCTGCATTACATAAAACAATCAATACAATCTGTCCAGTTACACACACACACACACACACACACAGACATATATATATATATATATATATAGTTGCAGAGTATTTATAATGTCTATCTGAAACAACTCAGTCTACTATTTTAGGTTCATACATTTAAGTTTTTGTTGTTAGAAAACTGAAAGATTGAACTTCATGTTTAGTTTTGAGACCATATTGAACAGTGTTGGTGAATTGGGTTGCATTACACTGAAAAAAATATCCTAATATGTTTTTTTTTGGGAGGGGGGGGTTTGTTTGTTTGGTTCTTTTGTTTGTTTGTTTGGTTTTTTTTTGTTTGTTTGTTTTATATTGTTTTGTTTTTTTATTGGGACCAAAATTTAAACTTGATAGTAGTTCATTTTTCTCAACTACTATACGATAATCACCATGGCCATCCATTTTAAAGTGTTGTTAACACCTTACAGTAGTTATAGATAATATAATGATTGGGTAAAGTAGCATGTGCAGTTAATTAGGTGTTTTACATTTTGATAACGTAATCTTGCAACAGCTCATTTTTCTCCTCAAGAGGCTAAAAGATATAGCTGCAAACACAATGACATATGCTGACAATATAGTAAAAAGTCTGTAATATGAGGTTGGAGGGTTGGTGGAGGAATAAAACACCTAACTATCACTCACTGGCGTTCTATCCTTTGCATGAGTATTAATGTTACTCTGCCAATTTACTTCATATGTAGTTTATTATGGCTTACTATGTTATGTTTAAGGAGCATAATAGTTTAAACTAAAATAGAGCCTTCTTCCTTCTGAAAGCTTAGATCAGTGGCAGATAACCTGCAGGAAAGTTTATATTCCAACATTGACTTGGCAACAGCTGTCTATAACACAAAGCACTTCAAAATGAGGACAAAACCATTAATGAAGTCAGTTAGCTTCTTGAGTCAACAAGCAGTAAAAAGGCTTAAATTAAGTAGAAAATGTTGCTGATTTGTTTTGGTTGCTACCTATTCTGTTTGGTTTTTTGTTTGTTTGTTTTTTTAGCACATTTATAATCCTTTGCTTCTGTTTGCTCTGACAGCTGTTAATGGGATGTGTTTGTGTTCCTGTTGGATAGCTAATACACAGTGGAATAATTTTTGGGGAAGTTTATTTTCTGAATATCACATATCATGAAATTTCAGCTGTTTTTTTGTTTGTTTGTTTTGTTGTTGTTTTTGTTTGTTTGTTTGTTTGTTTTTTTGTTTGTTTTTTTGTTGTTGTTGTTGTTTGTTTTGTTTTGTTTCTTAATCATTACTGGAACAACTCTGAAACAATCACGTTAAAAGCTTTGAAAAACAAAAGTGAATCTGACACATTTCCATTGACTAGCTTGAAGCAAAGGGTGGCAGTTTAGACTACATTGATAGTTGTTGTTATTCAGTAGAAGAAGTAGCTATCCAAACTAGCAACAAACCTCAAGGAGAATAAAACAATAACTGTGGTGGACATGCCAAAGAGGAAAATAGAGAGAACTCTTCAAGAATTACTTTAATCTCAAGAAAAACATAGGGTATTGTATCTGGACAGCTGAAACAATATCATTACACACATATAAATGTTGATTCTAGTCATTTTTAGTGCATTATTTTTAATCTATTCCTGGGCAAAAATACAAAAGCAAAATTTCTACTTCTATAGCTTCTTTTACTCTGACTACTGCTTTCATCCCTCCACCTTTATGTGCCACACCTGACCAAATACATTCCCCATCCCTCTTCTCCTGACTCAGAAAAGCTCAGTTTCCACTCTGGAATTTATTTTTCACCTGCCTCTCCGGGGGTGGGCGCAGCTGACCCCAGAATGACTCTCCGGCCAGCAAACAGCCTCACCTGATAAAGCTGACCTGAAGCCAAGACCTGAGTCATTAGATGCCAGGCCCTGAGTAGAGGTAAGCGTCAAACAGACTCAGGTATAATGGAGGGTTCTTAGTAAACAGCAAGCGTAATAAAGCATGAGCAAGTCAGTCGAGTCACGAAAAGAAGGCTACCCCCATTAAACAACGCCCTGATAAGAAAATACATGGTTGTTGAGCAAATTGCTCTCCTAAAAAAAAGAAAAAAAAGAAAGAAGATTTTGAAATTTAACATGTAACATTTTGTGTTGTGATACGGTACAACTAATCTTATAGACTTAAAAGCTGTTTTGATATATTTTGTTACTTTTATTTCTCTTTAATTTATTTGACAACAGTTACTTTTCAGGCAAACATTTTACAAAAAACATAAAATAAGCTTAGAAAATAACCTCTGTTTGTTACTGATGTAAATGTTTCAAACATCAATACTCAAAAAAAAGCAAAATATTCATTCTTGATGAACTTTGGATGATAAGAAAATGAACAAGACTAATTGTTTATCAAAAATCATGATAGTTTGCCGCTCCATGATGTAATGTTGGAGACGGTAGTTCTCATATTATTTCAGTTCGTGTGTCTTGTCACCGTAACTACATAAAGTTTGTTTTAATCTCTATTTAACCTATGAATCAAATGTGAAATTTTTTTTTAGATAGTTTTGTATTTCTAAAAGTGAAATTTGATCATTTTATATACATACTGCTTCTACTTGTAAATTTGTTTTGTTTTGTTTTGTTTTTTTCTTTTTTATTTAACTAGAGGATTGAAGCTCCATTAGTGGGTGCTGACACTAAATAAGTTTGTTTTTGTTTTGTCTTTTAGGGTTTTTTGTGTGTGGGTAGTTTTTTTTTTTGTTTGTTTGTTACATATTTGACAGGCCACAGGATACACCAATCTCAGTTGCCTTCCCGCCAGCCCACGAGTACAGCAGCAACTCACGGTATGAGCATACTGCCTCAGCGTGGGAAATTGAGCGTGTGAAAGCACCGTGGACAACATTTCAGGCTACAGTGATCACGGACAGGAGGGAGAAGTAGGAAAGAGGAAGAGGCATAATTGCTAAAAAAAAAAAAAAAAAAAAAAAAAAATCTCCACCCCCTACCAGGCTCATCTCATCTGCAGCCTCACTGTGGCATGGAGGAAAGAAGCAGCACATGAGGCTTGAGAACTTTGATTAACAAGACTCATTTCCTGATCACAGAGGAGATTCTTACCAAGGAGATAAAAGTAAGAAAGTGAAAAGAGGGAGCATTAATCAAGAGGTGTTCAGGTTGAGGGAACATGTGATTGATTAGACAGCTGTTTAAGAGGAAATGGGGATTGTGAGGAGTGTCCTATCCTTACATCCATCTTATTTATTTGTCTAGAGTTGTTTGAACATCAGCAGCCCCAAAGAAGAAGTAAAAGGATCAGCATGCACAGCCACAACTGACTTTAGTGATTAGGTCTGTGTGTGGTTTCACTCATTAAAGCTGGGTGATTGAACTAATAAAGTTGTATTTACCCAGGAGAGACCCCCAAGTTGCACCATCTTGTTTACAGGAGCATCCTAATATGACAGGAATCAAATAAGTCAACACAATCATGTCACACACTCTCACACACACTTCTCCCTGCTGTGATCTAGCTGCTGCTGTTGGTGTGTGTTTTGATTGCTCCGTAAGTGCACAGAGTATTTAAGGATGATTTATGTGTATCAGCAGGAAATTAATGGACTGCTGGAACAAGCTGCAAAAGAATTACTCAGCAGCAAAACTCCAGAAGAAACTGCAGTATCATAAATTTAATGCTCATTCTCATGCAAACACCCCAAAATAAATGATTACTTTGACTAAAATCGACAACAGCAGGCAGAGAGAGGTCAGATGTGAGTCTAACTGGGATTTGCAAAGATGTGATGTGGGTAAAAAACTCACCGTCTTGCTTGAGGACATGGAGCTGAGAGTGCTGATGCTGTTGGCGTCTGTGACCACCATAGCTGAGGGGAAACGTGACGGGTGGGAGTATTGTGGGGGTTCTTGCTTGTGAGAATACACTATAAAAGAAACATGGAGCACATTATTAGATTCAAATAACTGCAGCGGTTATATTGAGATGTTTGTTGAACTTTCTGCTTTTAATGACATGAGATATTTTGAAAACATGCACAAAAAATTTATTCTGGTGAAGAGAGTCAGACCTTGGGGTCATTATTTTCAAATGTATTCCTGCTTTGTAATAATAGGTCAGTGTTCCGCAATGGATTATCAAGAAAAAAACACTTCATGTTCTTTTCCAAAAATTGTAACAAGAGGTCACAAAAGAAACTTTTATAAATATATAAAATAGTCTGGATTTATTAGAATTTTCATCTAGAAGCACTCAGAGCACAGACCTCCCCAATCCATAGAAATTTTTTTCTTTTCTAATTAAAATTCACACAAGAGGCAGTTACACAGAAGACAGTAAAGTTGATTTACTAACTGTGTGAGTGTGTGACTGTCGCCATGAAAGGCTGCTGGCTCATGTGGCTGGGAGACTGCTGCATCAGGCTCTGCTGGTGAGGACTGTGGAGCTGCTGGGAAAACTGTACCGGCTGCAGCGCTGCAAGACTGCCCGCCACGCTGTTGATCACTGGCACTGTCTGAGACTGTGACGTGTTTAAACCTGGTGAGTACCGTTAGATCAAGTCAGTGTTAAAACCTCATTCAATGAAAAGTTGTTAGGTTAAAAAATGCAACAAAAACCAAATCGGTGGTTTGTTTATGGGTTTATACTTGTTTGTCTGTTCCACATGTTGACAGAAATTCTCCTTCAACATGCTTAAAATTCTCTTTTAAAATATTTAAAACATATATAAACACAATGAAAATGTACAAAAGAGGGGAAAATTATGAAAAGCCACTGATCATGATTTAGAATTTGAGGTCAGCAAGTATTGCTCTTGCTCTACAAACTGATGTGTGCATGCATTTGACTGGCCTACCTGTAGCCCAGATCTGAGGCTGACTGACAATGCATGGCAAATGATGACGAGAAGGATCAGACAATGACAACTTAACTCTGATGAACAACTGAAATCTTGTTTTCACATATAATGGACCCAGATTCCTTCAGCAAAACTCCGATTAGTATCCCCATTAGTTCCCAAATGAATAAAATTAGGCATTTATAAGAAGGCGGGTGTAAGTTATTGGTACACATTTTTCTATCCCAACTTTATCAAATGCATTACTGGCATCACATAGGGTGATAATTTAGTCACTTTTATGTTGGCAGACAACATGGTAGTTGGTGATGTCTCTTTGGGAACGAAATCTTAAAAAGCATGGGATGTTATCACGTGACCTTCATATTGAGTTTACAAAATAGTTAAAGTAATTATTGCAACAGAATCCAGGGCAAAGACAAGCTGTCTGTGATTTCAGGCTTAAATAAATGTAAAATCCCAGAGATTATTGGAGGATGAAGAGTTTGACAGGATAGAATTTTAGACTACGTGATAATAAGTATGTTAGAAATTAATATATAATCTGATCTACTGCAAAACAGAATATTTTCTCCTTGTTGTCCTTCAATGTTTATATCAAACCAAATAATTTACTTATAACAAATGTACATTTTTGTTTCATTCTATAAAAATTTAGGATAAAATTAAATGTTTAGTCATATTGAGGGACTCTGGACTTACTCTGTGCTATGGCCATGACTCCAGACAGAGGCATGATGAGGTTCTGTGTCTGCTGATGACCGTGATGGGAACTGTGGATGTTTGTCAATGTGCTGACGGGAGGAAGTCCTCCACCTGAACCTGAAATCTGAAGAGAGATGAGGGAAATGGAATTTCAGTGCTGTTTTACTGCTGTATTATTTGTTTTTAGCTGAATACAACACTCAGAGTTATGAGAGCTGCTATTTAAATCAAAGTGAAAACAGATGTTGGCTGCTCAACAAACAACAGACATAAATGTTGACTTAGTTCAGATTCTTTTGTACAAAACTACTCTTGAGTAATTCTACTAATACACAGTAGACAAACAAATACTGAGAGTGAAAAAATGTAAAGAAAAAGGGTAAAATGGTCTCAGAGAAGGCCATGTGTGGGTCTCTGTTGCACACCCACAGGTGTAATTTATACAAGTGGTTTAGACAACAGCCACACCTTTACAGTAATGTCTGCATGGACACTCCCTTTGACGGGATTGTGTCTATTTGAGTTACCAGACTCACATCTGCAGGCAAAAAACACCCTGACATCTCTGACCTGCTGCAATACACTGCCTGCCCTCATTTCACGTAATGTAGCTCCAAAAGAAGGAAGTGACCTGAGAGGGAAGTTAGGCTAAAGTTTGAACATTAGACGGCTCCAACTTAATGTTTTTTTCGATTCAAACAAAATAAACACTTTAGATGGATTGCAATTGTATTGCAGTGACAGTTTTAGGGATGTTGTCTTTAGATTGTTTATCATAAGTACTTTTGCACCACAACTCAGATGTTATGGGTCCATACACAGGTTTCCTGGCCACTGATCAAATATTAGACTAGTGGGGAGAAGGACTGCAGATGCAGGATAAAGCATCAGGCAGAATAAAATGTGGGCGTAACTTCTCTGGCATACAAGTGCGGCTCCACCTTAAGTTCCTCTATGAGAGGCATTTAATCAATAAGAACAAAATGTTTCTTTGTCAGGCTTATTGGCAGAGCGATGCACATGCCTGGTGCACTCTGCTTGCTAGTACAGCCAAGTGACCACCTCCCAAACAAACCAGCACAATGTGCTAATTGTTGGCACTTACCAGTGGGTCCATGGGAGAGGAGGTTTAGGATCCTGCTTTGTACGTTTAAGCTAAATGCTGGCCTTTTCTTATCTAATCTGAGGCTACAAAGACCAAGGTGTATTCACTCACCATCTTGGCGTCAGGTGACAGCAAACTGTGGCTATGGTCCAGTCCTCCTGGAGACACCTGCTGGAGCACTGACTGACTGGTTGCCATGGCATTGCTGCTGTGGTGACTGATGGAGGAGGAGGAGGTGACCTCACCTGGGCCTTGGCTGTAACGCACTAAAAGGAATAACCAGACAGAGACAGTGGGTTAGCATGCTAGCTCACAGTTCCTGAGTGCCACAGCTGTCACAGGTATGTAGGGCAGTGCGACAGCAGAGCAGGCAGCACCGCTGTGACCCCAACCAACCAGACTCACCTGCTCTTTGACTCAGACAGGGGAGGACAGAGCAAACAAACACACACTGACCCGTGCACTACTGCTATCTGTTAGCTCAGCCAAGGCCATTCACTATGTACACGCACTCACAACAGCACAACTCCCATCAGATTCTCTGATCAGCACACAAATGCTGCTGACGATGTGCCTAATTACGTCAGCGTGAAGGTTCACCAATGATGGAGGAAGTAGTCAGATTCAATTCAAAGTACTCAGCTACAAGTAAAAACATTGTATTCAGACTATAGTTGAGGTGAAGTATCATCAGGAGAAGCCAAAGTAAACATAGAGGGTTATAGAGGGGGAAATAAATGAAAATAAACAATGCTGCACAAAATTGTCCTAATTTGTGCAACTTTCCTTTCATTTCTGTTTGTGAGTTATAAAGAAAAGCAGCTCAAAAGTTGTCAGGATAAAAGCAGGAACATCTTTACATATTTCCACATATTCACAATGCAGCAATGAAAATAAATGTAGCACCATCACTCAGTCCCATGTCTAGACTCCTTGTTGCCTCTCAGTGGAGGCCCAAAGGAATGCTTTAACCCCCCCTACCCATAGCTGACAATCAAATGCCTGTTTGCTGATGCAGGCCCCCTCTGATACCAACAGAGTAAACATTACACAATTACAAGCAATGTCAAACACATTCTTATCCTGTGGGTTCAGCCTCACAGGGACACAGGGAGCGTCCCTCCCTCAGTGACAGTCCAGAGACAGACTCTGTTTGCACTCAAATCTCCCATCTTCCCCGAGCCCCCCGTCCCTGACCTGGGTGTGACAGCCTGAGCCCAACCGAAGCTGGTCTGTCATGACAGGAGGTATTGATATACAGCCGCTTTGAGATAAAAAGAGGGAGAGGCTCTGACACGAAAGGTGAGCAATGAGGTGGGCATCGATTTCTTAATGCATGCTGCAAGAGGAATACATTTAAGTTTTCCCCAAACACACTGGCGTTATTATGGAAACAGTTAATAAGGTTCTTATTGTTAATTTACTTCCTGCTTTAGGTATATTTTTATAAGCTGACTGGATGATAGGCTCGTGCATCATTTAAAAGACAAACATGTAACTAATATCAAACTTTTCATATAACTATCTGCAAGAAAGCAAACATATTTCAAGCAAGCATGTATCTGATAATGTTGCTTTGAATACAGATAAAGCAAAGCAACAGTGTCATATTTCATCCTCTCAGTACTTGTCCATTTCATACAGCCAGCAGACTTCATATTGTCTGCTGCAACATACTATCAACCCCACAACAGCCCGCCATGCCTTGTAAACACTGCTACAGAACAATAAAGCACTCCATTGGACTCATGACCCCCATTGCTACACAATAGAGGAGGACTCATAAAAAGTCAGTTATCTCAGAGCTAGGCGACCTCTTTAAGTGTCAGAGGGAGAAAAGGATGCTATTCAGGCCAGTTTTGTTTCTTTGGCTCTGGCAGGAATTCTAGCTGCAGGGAACCTCAGTTTCAGAAGGACTTCCACCATTCAAAGTCAGACAATATTTAAAACACATATATATACTTAATTTCTAAACATGATAATCTTACAAGTTTGTGATCCTGCTTCGAGAATTATGACCAAAAAAAATTTGGCACAATAAAGAAAAAACTGAGGCTTGGTTTTTGAGAGCAGGGGGAGGACAAGAACCTCAGAAGGGGAGTGGCAGCAGTGGTACTTCAGCAGTTTAAAAGGCTCAAGCTCCCTGTGTGACCCATGTAATATCAAAGCCTGCCTCCCCAACCCCAGGCAGTGCCCATTGTGGAACTACTGCATATGACAGACCTCCTGGGTCTCTGCAGGACGTATCCAGTCGCCTCTTTGTGGCTCTTTGGGAAAAGGGGCAGAGGAAAGTGCAAAGCTAGGCCATATTTTCTGCGTGAGTATCTGTTTCAAGCTTGCCTGAGGTAACAAAAAGCAGTGCAACCCACAGATAATCCCCCTACTTACTACTGTATCTGATCTGGAACTTCTGAGTCTGCTGGTTTAGTAATGTGCAGAACGATGCATCCCAGCTTACACAGCAATTTTATCTACCAGTGTATAACTAGCAATACTTGGTTATAAGCAAAAACCCTCAATTCAATGCCCCAATGTAATATTAATAATAATTTAAAGAAATAAATATCTAATTTCTTGAGAAATTGTACATAAAGTATAACACTTTCTTTCTGGAAGTAATTTTTTCTAACCTCTTTTACCAGGAAGCCTGTAATACGCACATTTGTCAACTTATCCAGTGTGTAAAAGTGCCAAGGTACATCGTATTCTGAAATTGTATACCAAGGATGGCATAAATTTAAATAACTAAATCAGTCCCAGTCAATCACAGAGTGCTGTAGTTTCCTTATAAAGACAAAGAAAGTTATGTTTCTGAGTGAAGCTTTCATGTGTCAATGCTTTACATTTCCAAACATGTTCCTCACGTGATCCCATCCAATATCCATTGTTTAAATTGTCAAAAACTCTTGTGCAGTGCTAATTCACAGATCCTTTTGTGTCTCTGAACACCTTTGTGCAAGATACTGCTGTTCAAATTTCATCCTGCACAATGTTTTTAACAGTAACTACAATTTCCTGCTTCCTTCCAAGTCATGTTTCCTAACTTTCCTATGTATCTCTAACCTGCAAACAGTTAGAGTTCAGAGTTAAGGTATATGGTTACGTACGGACTTGCAAAAAATCCTGCACATATTTATATTTGCATGCCACAACTGCTGCCATTTCATGTGAATGATCCCTACAGGAAGACAACAGTCTCAGAATTAATAATATTTACATTTTTTCCACAACACAAAACACAACAGTTTTACAGAAAAATCTAAAGGTTTTGTTAAATTATTACACTTTTCTTGACTACATAATAACTATAAGCCTATTTCTACCTTTTAAAATCCTAGTATGCATATTATACTCTACCTTAAACATACTCACACATGTGGGAAACTGTCACAAATGTGATATTGCACACCTATTAGTAGCTTCAAGACTCCTACAAAGAAGTAGAATGTGGAGATGGCAATGACAAAGGCTATCATTTCATAACTTCTCCACCTTTATTGTCCTGGTATAGTTTTAACATGTGGATAAACTTATTAATATGTTTTCATGTGAGACTGAACTTGTTTTGGGAGCATATACATGAAGTTAACAGCCTAAGGCTGCCCCTGCTGAATATGAGGATAAATTAAGCATAAACTATTTGTAAAAAAAAAATGTATTTGATGAGCTTCATTGATGTTATTAGTTGATGAAGGCATAGCAAATACAGCACAAGAGTACACAAGTAGGAGCTAATCTGCCCATAAGATCAGTTTCATTTACTAAAGTGAAAAAAGGTCAACAAAAAAACTGGACGTCACACTGTTTGACTGTCTATCCAGTTGTGACCAACTGATCAACGAACCAAAACAGAATCAATAAAAACTCCCAGAGCGAGAGGAGTTTGCTTGAAATGACCCAGAAGTGACCTCTCACGTATGACTGAAGGTGAGGCAGCGGTTTAAAAGACTGGAGGTGGGAGGAGGGCTTTCTTGCTCTCTCTAAAGGCGAAGAAGGGGTGATCAGTCCTGTCTGGCCAGAAAAGAGCCAATACCCCAGTGGACAGCTCCTGCTGTTTCAAGTCTGCACCCAGCCTTAGCAGCTACACTGACACCCATAAAGGTGAGGAGGAGGAGGGTATTGGGGGAGCTTTAAAATCAGTTCTCCTTCAGGCCCAGCAGAGATAAATTAACCTAGGTTACAGTCACTGCAGTCTTCTAATACACCACAGACAATAGGAACTCCTGCTGAGGAAGAGTATAGAGAGTAGAAGTCAGAGGAGCTCCTTATCAAAGGCCTGGGAGATGTAGTAGCAAAGGATTTTAATTGTCCATTAAGCATGCATAATACAGGCAGTGCCCTAGCAACGCAATGAGATGCCCTGCTGGGATATTATTGTCAGGTCAGTGCTGACACTGAAAAACAGCTGATGCTGTCGGCAGGATGCCAGCAGGACACCTTGTAAGCAGCCAGCTGAGGTTTTTTTTTTTTTTTTTTTTTTTTTTTTTTTTTTGGGCAGGTTTCCGCCAACTCTTCCCTTCTGCCATGACAGCCTTGCTGCTGACCCCACTATAGCTTTGCAACCAGAGGTCAATGCCTGGTCAGGTGTTCTGAGCAACAACAACGAAGAAACTAAAGCAAACAGACAATACACAAGTGAGACCAGTTTATCCAAAGGTAAAAGAGCAAGCCAAGGTAAACAATTTGTTTTCCCTTCAAAGGTGGCCTCATGTTCGAACACGAGAGGACAACAATAGGCTCTGAGTGAGTCTCAAATCACAGTTTTATGGAAGGTGAGTGATGGTGCAGGGAATACAGCTTTGTCAGACCAATAAGCTTTGTTTTTATGCTGTATGTGCCAGGTAGACTCTGTAAATACTAATTACTATGAATGCAAACATCAAGTCAGGGTTGAAATGGTCAGTTTCCTTGTTAAAGCGCCACTCATTAGGACCTGTGTGAGAGGAGGAAATACGGAAATGATGGTGTGACATCGAGGTGATTTGGATTTGTCTGTCCCCCCTCCCTGACCCTGGCCTGACCCTGGCCTGTCACAGGATTGCTGCCCTTTGTGTCATGCCTCTCCATGCTGACTTTGGAGTGGAGATTGCAGGTACAATGCAGATTGTTCTCAGTGTGTTTTCAAAGATCAGAATAACAATGGCATTTGCTCAGCTCACTCACTCACACTCATTGATCACTTGTTTTCTCTTTCTCTGCCTCTCTGATCACATCAACTCTGCCTGCAAACCTTTCCGCACACAAGTTTCACCACAAAGAAAAGTTAAACTGAAACTCAGGAGTAAATGTGGACTACTACTAGCAGATAATTTCTCCAATAAAGAAAAAAATATCTGCTCTTCAAAGCAACTCCACCTGGCATCTTACTGGGAGGTGAAGCGCTGGTCTGGGAATGATGTGGCGAGCTGTGTGACAGCAGCGGGTTGATGGTGTGTGTTGGGGCAGTGATGGCGTCCATAGCCAACTTCTGCCTGAAGGCTTCCTCTTTGCGGCGGTTTGCAAACCAATTATAAACTCGCACTTCTGTGACCAGGTTAGAGCCGAGGCCTTGAGCTTTGGAGGGAGAAACACCTCTTTGAAGACACTCAGCTCTGCAGGAAAAAAAGGTGAAAATATGAAAATTAGAGGGGCTTGGGTGACACTTTTGTTCAGCTTAGCAGGACAAGTACAAGAAGCTGATGTATTTGCCAACCTGTTGCACTCTTCTACCAATGCCTCCCTCTCCTCCTTGCTTGGATTTTTCTGCCGTTCATAGGCCTGGTAGAGGATTTGCTGCGACGCGGGCCCCCATTTGAAACGGTTCCTTCTCATTTTCTTACAGGAAGGCTCACTTCCGACCTCATCACCAGGTTGACCCATGCCATGACCAGATGGGTTGTACTCTGGGAAAAAAAATGCTGGATCCTGATTGCCTTTGTCAGACATACTGCTACCTGAACCATGTGCTGCCTGGTTGAACTCTGCAAAACAAAAACAGAAAATCTCTCATACAATGTTTTGTACGAATAAATACTCTTTTACTCCACACTAGAAAGGTCTTGCACAGTCTTCTTGCTGCTCTGCATATATATGCTGTCAACCGTGACTAGAAAACTTGATAAGTTTGCAGGTTTGAAACCCAAATAAAGCAGCGTGGTGTGCCTGCTACACACTACAGGTCTAGGACTAGCGGTGAGAAACTCAAATATTAACTTACGTCGAAGAATTTCCCGTTGTTTCCTGACATACCAGGTGTAAAGGGCTGCTCGCTTCTGTGTTTTCATGGGCGTGCCTTTGTTGAGGTGCTGGGAGAGGTGAGACTGGTTCAGCCCAGTGATGTCCACCACCTCCCGTTGGGGGATGTTGTGCTGCTGCATGTAACCTTTGATCATGCGGGCAGCTCGCCATGGGTCCTCTCTGAGTTTGGGTAAAACACAGGAACAGAAAAACTCATTTCAGTACTGAAATAAATTCACCTTTCAAAAGAAGGTAGAAACCCCCTCAAAATAAAAATCCAGAATCAGGTTTAATGGCTGAAATAAAGTCTTTTGTATAATGTTTCACCATAAAATCATTTCATAAATTAAATTTCATGATGAAATACTTTATGAAGGTAAGAAACCTTTCAAATTTAAACTAAAGGTTTATGTAAAAAATAAATAAATCACATCTGCTTTTCTCTTCTTGCTTCCCTGTTTTTTAAGGTATTGAATTTAAAAGAGTTGCAGCAATAATTTCCCTCCCAGACAACCTGTTTATTATTGCAGCTTTTTCAACAGGCTGTATTTCGTTTTTGGTTTGTTTTTTTTTGTTTTTTTTTAAGGTTAATTCAAGTCATTTCAGAGAGGCTGTCACATAAAGAGATAAATTTGTTCTTTCAATTAAAACAAACAAAATATATTATTTAATCTGACTTTTTGACTATGCATAAATTAAAACTTTAAGCTCGATTTTTATTCTTTTTTAATGTAATAGTAATAATGACAAATATAAAAATATTTTCCAGCATATTACAACACGAGATAAATTGTACAAGTGTCTGCAATATTTAGAAGACTCGATAAAGTCAATTAAAAAAAGTAAAATTAAAGAATATTTTTATGTTAAATTGTGATTGCATCTTCTCTATAATTAGAGATCAATCTTACATGACAAAGTAGACGATCAAGAAAAAAAGTGTTTTTTCACTTATAAATCACTACGTGGAAAATTTACATAAATACAATGCTCTTATCTGCAGTTTGCAATCCATGTAACGCGCAGATTTTTAGCCGCAGCGCAACATATAATGAGCAATAACGGGATATAATGCGGCCCTACCTGCAGTCAAAGATTAGCAAACCCCAGACACTCGGACATCGGTAATTACAGCAAATCCACACATGTCTGTTTGTTTTGGAGAATGTGGAGGCCTTCATCTCAATGTGCGGGTTAAGTGGGAGATGTTAGTTTATAACTTTTGACAATGAATAACCAGATCTCCATTCACTCTAATCACACGCCACTGTGTATCTTTCAGTTGATGATTTATAGAATAAAATTAATAATAACTTCACTACACGTGGGTTAGTTTTGATAAAGTTCCGGTCCTGTTAGTAGACAACAGAATCTCAAATATTAGTTTTAAAATTACACGTAGTTAAAGTTAAGGTAATTAGAAATAAATCGGCTCGCGAAGGGATTTTTTAATCGGTAAACTTGAATAATAATAATAATAATAATAATAATAATAATAATAATAATAATTCTCTAGGATAAACTGCTTCGTCTTCGTGTTAGCTGCGTGTGTCCCGTTTTTATCGTTGAGAGGTGGAGTATAGTTAATAATAAATAGATCTAAGTTCAGCTGATATTTTGCAAAGGTAAAGAAATAATAATCCATGTGGATAATTAGTAACTAGAATGTTAAAACCAAACCATGGCGCGTTATTTTAAAATTGTAAACAAAGAAGAAAGTTTTGGCCAAGTTTTTTTTTTTTTTTTTTTTTTTTAGATTACTGTTCTCCAGATTTTCTTTATTAAATGAAGGAGCAAGTATTTCGCCTAAATAAAAGTTCGTTTTTAACTCTTTCGCTTCACCTCTGAATCGCCTGTTTTTCTAAATTTCAATCATTTTAAACCCCTCTTCTCTCTCTCTTTCAGTAAACTCACGCCAGCATGCGCTCCACCTCCGCCCTCTGCTCGGCGGCCTCCTCCGTGTTGAGCGACTGGAGCTCCTTCAGTATCGGCGGGGTGTCGTAGTCGTCCCCGTCCTCGGAGCCTTCGTCCCCGGACAGTTTGCCTTTGCTGTGACCGTTGGTAAGTGTGTGGAAAACGGGTTTTGAGTCCGCGTCCGCTCCGTTTATCTTGCCGCTCTGAGGAGGAGCGGGCGACATGGGCAGATTCTCCAGTTTTACTCCAAAGCCCGGCGGGCTGGGGTCCAAGTCGTCCAGGGCCTGGATCAGAACATCTTTGGTAACTCCTGAGTCCAGCAAGGCGCTGAGGAGCTCCTGCTGAAGGGATGTCAGCTTCGATAACATTTTAGAGAACATTAAAAACACAACATATGTCTGCTGTGCGCCGGGAGGGGAAAGGGAAAATGGAGAAAAGTTAAAATAAAGTTCCTGTCTTCCTCTAAGTTACAAATCTATGGGGAGTTTTCGGCTGCTTACACCTGCTCCGAGAAGCTTCACTTCCCTGTTGAAGGGGAGGATGGAGCTACTTTGCCATGATGCTTTCTGAGAGCAGGGGAATATAAAACATGGTAATGAGTGGGCCGGCTGATGGCTGCTTTATGTAAATCCTCAGGAGAAGGCCCGTTCTGAGCAGAGGTAGACGTGTTTACTCTGCTGCACTGCTGCTTTTATTGGCTCCTCTTATCAGCAAAACTTTCATGGACTTCGGACCCTGTTGTATATGCCATAAAATCCTTTAAGAAAGGCGAGCTGCACATATTCACATCCCTGGTTTTAGTTCGTATAAGCGCCACGAGTATCGGTACCAGTAAAAGTCAGAGAAGCTTTATTTACTTTTTTTATTTATACATATGCTTATTTGTACTTAGTAAGCCATAATAATAGACTAGATGTTAAGGTTGTTAACCTAATTTGTTTTGAAAAATATGTTGGTTTTAAGCGATTTATGTAGGCCTATTTAAAGTTTTTTTTTCTTTTTTTACCTTCTTTAATATTTAAGCAAATGTTTATAAAACTGAAGAAAAGTTACCGCCTTAACCGCCAGCCTTTATTCCTGTTTTATTTAAGATAACAGGGATAATTGAAAAATGAATCACATTTAACTGTGGTTTTTAAAAAGCATCACTTATTTTATCCGTCACGAGATAAAACAAAAAAAGTGGATCAGATTGGCTAGATTTGTTTAATTAAGATTCGGATTAATTTTCATTAATTGTCAAAGCAAATTAGGCGTCACCTTAATTCTGCAAAACTTCCCAGGTTTTCAAGGTAATTAAGATTCTCTCATATAATAAATAAACATCTGTAGTCTTACTGAGCGTTGTTTAACGGGGTTAAAATACGTTAATGACTTTTTTTTATTAACAGAGAGCTTTATGTTGTGCATTATAACAGCTGAGGCTGATTTAACTGTGTGTTTTAATAAAAGTTGTTCATATGTCGACTCATTTAGAGGAAGTTGTTTGTCAAAAGGGTGAAAATGAACAACTATTCAACAGAGTTGCACTGAAGTCTGTGATAAACACTTAACAGGTGATTTTCTTTACTTAATCTTAGACTGACAGACATGCAAATAAACTTTTTTATATATATAAGGGGATACTTACAACACTATAGTCAGTTTCTCTCTCTCTCTTTCTCTCTCTCTATTGTTTTTATTTGTTTTTATATTTATATTGTTTTATGTGCATCTTTATTTTACTTGTGTGCAGCACTTTGTTTAGTTGTGGTTGTTTTAAAGTGCTTTATAAATAAAGTATGGTATGCTATGCTATGCTATTTTCTCAAAGCATCATTAATCTATTTTATTTTGGATGAATTTCTGTCATGTGACTTCCTGATTAACAAACTAATCCTTTAAAACTGTATCACCAGGAGAAAGGATTTCACTTTTCTGTTTCTTCAGTTTTTTTCCATAGGTGTAGAATTTTCCTTTTCTAATAATGATTTCATTACTTCATAGGTTTTTAAATATATACACAGTATACTAACATAAACATTGTATTTGTTAAGAATCAATTTTCCAAATGAAAATGAATTCATGTTGAAATGTGCTGTTTGGACATCAGATAAGGACACTAGGTTGTTAGCTTTGGCAATCGGTCCAGATTTTTCCTCATTAGATAGTGAACATATTTTCTGCTCTTTTGAGATCAGTTTCAGGATGAAGCAGTGCAAGATAAGTTAATGACCTTCTTGAGAAACTTCAGCAATTTCTTGTTTGGTCTTCTTCTCAGAATAGAAGAAAATAAGCATTTTCTAAATGTAACCATCATAAAGGCAGCACCTGCTGCTGCTACCGCAAACAAAAAACAGAGTTGCTAACCTCCACGGTGAATATGATGGTTTACAACAAGGTACTGAGCCAATTATTGGTCAGACATAATCTTTTAGTGTAGTATCAATGTGGTTGATCATTAGTATTTTGTTGGATTGCCCTAAAACTTATTAGCCATTATGAAGCTGTGGAACTTTTTTATGTGTAGCTGTGCAGAAAATCAGCGTGATGATCCTAATGTGACTACAATAACTCCAGGTTACAGTGAAGGAAGAGTTCAGCAGACAGTTAAGGCCCTTGTAAGATTGTTAATTGCTTTATGACCCTGATGCTTTGGAACTTTTTTGTTCTGGTGAGACCTCGTAGTTGTTTCTCTCACCTGCTGCTGCAGTGTCATTACACAGATTATACCGCTCGCTTATCTCCAGCCACCATTGTTGTATGATGATTCCCTGAGATGTACACCTCAGCCTCCCTTTGCTCTGCTGTGTAAAGTGCCAGCCTCTGCGCTGTGTGGGTGAAGTTAACAACCCAGTGAAAACAGATAAACTACTGGCTGTCTGAAGCTTTGTCATCTCCAACAACAAGTTAAGAACTCTAGTGTTAGTTTTCAGAGCTAGAGGAAAGTTAATAACAGAATAAATGGGCTGTTTGTTACCTCACATAATTTGGTTTTATGTAAATGAGAAAAAACTCATGTAAAATAAATTATACTAAACGGAATAAAGACACTGATATGTTTGTTTGGATTTAATGGAAAATTAGTAAGAAACACACACTTCAGAGTACAGGTTTTTTTTTTTTTTTTTTTTTTTTTGGCACATGTCTCCATTTAAAATCTGTCAACCATTAACAACAAATAATAACAAGCAGAAAAAAACAGTTTATCCAGTACACAGACCATCCGCTTGTTGTGAAAGCAGCCTGTGCACTGGAGCGTGGAGAGGAACACGCACTGCCCATCATGGTTCCACACATGTTGAGCAACAAGGGACCATACTGGACCCAGACAGTCCACCTGTTGTCTCTAACACCAGGCAAAAACACACACCTGAAAGGTGCCGTGTTCTAGATTTTTCCAGAATTAACTAAATATATTGATATGTGTGCGATTCATCTATAATGGGAACCAATAACGTAAATGGTGTCTGCAACATATTGGATAGAGAAGTTCTAAAGTTTGTAGTAAAGTAATTATTCTTTCTTTTTTTTTTCTTCTTGTTGAGAACCTATTAAATATATTAAACTTTGAATAAGCTTCACCACTTATCATAACTATTTTTTTCTACCTTGAGGTTTGCATCCCCTGCCCCAGAATCTAACTATCCAGCTAGACTGACCCTTTAGTCAGAGTTTGAATAATTCATAATAATAATTATAATCATTTCTCTTTGGAGATTTATAAAGTATGTTTCACTGCATTCACATCTCATTTACCAGGTGTCCAGTTTGGTGTGACAGTTATTTTCCTTTAGGGTACAAAATTGTAGACCAATGAAGATATGAAATTGGTGCAACATAACACAATCTGAGCTTTTGTCCTAACAAGGAAGCACAAGAGTCTTTGCCTTTTATGGATCTGTCCCTTTATTCAAATGTGAATTACAGGGCTGATGGCTGTTTGAGAAACATTTTTCATTGGGGAAAAACTGCACATTATGCTTTGAAATGAATTAAAGAAGTGCTAAATAGAATAAAACATGAGTGTTCACAGTTTTCCAGTCCGACGCTGACCTGTACTCTGTGCCATCAAGCTTCAGGGACATTCTGTGAGCACTCACATTGGCTCAAGGTGTGCTTGGCTGCATCTGGTGTCTCCGGTGACCTCTCGGGACCTCTCCTTCATCAGCCCTCAGCCTGGTCAGTGCACAGACCGGAACATTTGGAAAATGGCTGAAATAAAGAGGGCAAGGGCTACACAGTGTGTGCGTGATCTTGAGGAAACCGGTGATCGTGTACCGTTCCACAGACTGATCTGGACCTTACCCCCGACCTGAACCAGCCAACCACCCCCAACCCCCCCTCTCCTCAGATGACTGCCTGTTGTCTGATCATCAAACTGAACTAACAGAATGTGAAATTTAGCCCTGATTTTTTCTCTCCAGTTTTAAAGAAAATTCCTAAATTTGGGGGAATTTGCTTTTAACTTTCATGGCAAGAGTCATATAAAAAGATTAATAAACATGCATCATTCATATTTGTTTGAAACTTAAGCCAGGAGACAGTTAGGTGAGCTTTGCTTTGCAGAAATAGAATGGACTCGTGAGTCTCACATATTTTAAGTTCCTTGTCAAGTATCAAGATCTGCACTTTTGAATCCTACACAAGCCATAAGGTGCTCATCATCAAATTCAGCTACAGAGAAAGACATGCTAAAAATAAATAAAACATGAATGCTTTTGTGAGTTTGCATTTATTTCCTACAAACTGATTTGCAGCTGTGTTCCTTTGTGTTAACTTCATTAAGGTCTCCTATCGACATGACCCTTAAGAATAACCGACAACAATGTCCTTTAAGGTACTAACCCTACAAGCACCAAGAGGAAAAAACTTACAGTATGAGTGTTTTCAGAATAGAGAACGTTTGATTCTCAAGTCTTTGCTTTAATAACCACAACAAGCAAGAGATTCTATCTAGGAATGAAGTTGACTCAGAATATATATATATTTATATTTATAAAATACCTTTTAATCTTTAGCCTTAGAGTAAAATATGAAGTGTTGTTAATTATCTTATTCTGGGAATTTAAAGCAAAACTACACAAGTTTCCAACCTTAAAACTCTGTGCTTCTGATTCATTTTGATGGTGCACTTTGATTAATTATTCACATTCCTGGAGCCATCATTGCCCTGAAATATCCCAGGGCTAAGAAACTGCACTTCACCCCTTTTTTTAAATCCAGCCCAGGGCATCACGTAACAGTTACATTTTTCTTTATGGCATTGCATCCCGCAACAGCAACTGGATAGCAACACAGTGGCTGTTTTGAATGCTCATCATGGCTGATTCATGAAAGAACCACTAGAGAACATTATTGGATGAAGCAAGGAACAAAAAAGACAGAACACAAAAGAGCAAGAAGTAAGACAAGCATCAACATTAAACTTTAACTGGCTGGAGAAAGTTCAGAAGAGACCAGAAAGTAGACGGATGCTGACTTAGCCTTCATTTTGAGGCACCATTGTACAAAAATCTGTCAAACTTTAGGAGTACCACTTCAAATCCAAGTCAAGTATACTTTTATGAGCTTGTCAAGACAGGCCTAAATAAATCAAAGCGATGACTCAAGTGTTACTCAAGGTCAAGTCACGTGACCTGGATCAATACCTCAGCTGTTTAGTAAAAAAAATTTAAAATATATAAATGTAAAGAAGAATAAACACGTTGGTTCCATATTGGTTGCCTCTATTATACAGAACAGGAGAAGACCTCACCAATCAGGCTGCAACTAATTCAGATGTCCTAAAGCTCAACAATAATGCTGTCAGGAAAGGGGAATGACAGTCCATGATTTTTCTGTTATGAGAACATGTTTCCAAATTTGCACATGAGCACAAAGGGAGAAAACAACACATTGTCATTACAAGTCTTCAGGAACTCATCACTCCCCGCCAAGAAGAAGCTTGGCTCATAAAGTCTTCTCAGGCTCTGATATTTTGGAGTTTGTGTGTGGATTTGTGCATTTTAAGAAAGGAAGGCTAACATCACCACTATGGTCATCTACCCAAATTTCCCTGAGGACTCTCCAAAGGGATTAATAAAGTATTTTCTATTCTATTCTATTCTAGTCAGGATCAGGAGTTCAGTCGTCTGATTTCCTGAATTATTTCCATCCAATGATCAACTACAAAGTGCTGCAAGTTTATTGTGAAGTGAAATTTAACATGTAGCTAAAACTTTCATCTTGTGAAAAGTAAGTAGGCCTTATCTTACAAAAAAAGCCATGTCGTCAAAATCCGACAACACACTATGTTTGTGACTAAAATGTGTTTGTTTTTTTTACTTTAAGCTTCTATATTATCTAAAATTTCAGTGTCACAGAAAAAAAATCAATTGTTAAAGTGTTTTGATTTTTGTATCTGAACCTTTTATTTCCTTTAAACTTCTATTTATCCTCTCACCGCCTCTCAGGTTTATCTGGTACATTAAAGTGAGCATGAAGTCATTCAAATTCACTCCAGTGGGAGCAAAGCGTGTCAACTGGAAAAAAACCACAAACCTCAACAGGGTGCCTAGATATAATAGATGATTTTATTTCTTAGTAAACCAGATCTCAATTCTCATCAGGTCTTGACAACTCCCCACATATGACCTCATTAATCATGCAAATCCTCCGGCTGTTTGCTGCGAATTATAACAAGTTGTCATGTTATCAGCCATAAATCTATCTATCAGCTGAGGGCTCTGATTGCATCACAATGTCTCTTCATCAGATGAAGCAGCAGCTTTGATCGCAGTCAGAGCAACAATATCAAAACCACACCCAGAAATCATTGGAAGATGGTTGAATTGTAGCACACATAAATACACACACACACACAATGACAAGGAGAGCAGAGTTTAATCTGCAGCTGACACAAGTGAAGATAAGGAAGAGGAAAGTGATGAAGATGCTGGCATCCATCCACTCCTCCCAGTTCTTAAACATGACCTGTGGATGATCCTGCTCTGGAAGAGCATGAGAGGCCTGCGGCTGCAAGTTCGTAGCAGTGTGTCACAGCGATGGTGTTGGCTCTGTCAACACACATTGTAGCAAGGTGTGTATTTAACCCCTTAAAGCTTAACCCCTAAAAAATTCATTTTTTTATCATAAAGTAATGCAAAGGGTCTCAGAAACTGTATGTATCAAATATGACACACAAGGCATTAAAGGGTTAAGTGTGTTTCTGCATTATGCTTAAAAGTCTCAGGCTTTTGTTTGCTCTTGAGGCTGCGCAAGGTGTGTGTGTAATCAGGGATTGAGCTTTTCCTCCTCTTTTCTTTTGTCAAATCACACTAGATCAGAGCAGCTTTGAGGTTTGGTTGTTAGTCACTTCACAGTAAAGTTGTCTCTTAGTATTGTTTGGCTGCGTCTTACCATCTAGAGTACAGTGTGTTTTTCTTGTGCTGAAAAAGGAAAACCAAACAGAAGAGATTTCAGATTTTCCATTCTCTGATTGCCACAAACATGATAACTGTCTGGGAAATGACACCTCCTTGCGTCATATACTCACTCTCTTGTCCGTCCTAGTCTCATACTTCCACTCTATGACTATAATTGAACCAAGCTGCCAAAATACAGCTGATGTGTCCTTCTTTTTAGGTTCATGGCTCTAAAACTCCTTAGTGGAATATGACAGTAAAGAATAAATCATAAATCATCTGATGAAACAGGAAGGAGGTATTTGATGGAAAGATTATGAACCCTTTGCTGTTCAGTTGCAGAACTTTTAGCACTTTGAGACCTAAAATCTCAGAAGATTTAGGGTCAAGTTTTAACCAAGCTTCCAACCAAACCAAACCTCTCTCTCTCAGTCATTCATTCAATCAAACAAACAATAAAAAAAACTAATATATATAGATATATCTGTGCTCAGTCAACAGAAACTCATTGTCAAACCTATGACACTATAAACCAATAAATTACAGACTTGAGACATGACCAGATTAGTTCAATGACTTCCTGACATCAACAAAACAAACTAGCTTAATAACAAGATGTTCTTTAAATAAAAAAAGAGAAAATACAACCATGTGTTTATGTTTATAGTGAATAAATACTGATTATGTCATTATACTGGAACCTAGGAGTGGGTGTAGCAGCGAGGGAACACTCTGTCCTTGAATTTGATGTGCTATGAATGGAGAAATAGAGTGGGGTCATATCATCTGCACCACTGTAGGTCATGATTGATGCTCTTGGTCTGCAAAGGTAAGAATGTCTGTGCCCCAAGAAAGAAAACCTAGTACACTGCCAGAATGCCACCGAAGCCCACTCAGGCACTAATGG
The DNA here is from genome assembly GCF_017639745.1 of Melanotaenia boesemani. Taxonomy (NCBI): domain Eukaryota; kingdom Metazoa; phylum Chordata; class Actinopteri; order Atheriniformes; family Melanotaeniidae; genus Melanotaenia; species Melanotaenia boesemani. The sequence continues at coordinate 15,337,849 of NC_055690.1, forward strand.
AGAAAAGGCTTGTCCATGTTTAGTCCAATCGTGTAGCTGGAGAAAACTGGATAAAAGGGTACTGGTTTATGTAAAAAAAAAACAGTCTGTTATATACAAGGATTTGTAGCCAGATTCCACAGCATAACTTTTGTTTGGTTGGTTTTTATAATTACAACATTGTGTCTTAAAAATGCTAAATTGAGCATGCATCACACCAGGCTTGAAAGGTAAGGCAACACGTGTTGCTCCAGGTGATAATGGGACTGGGGGAAGACTTCACAGATCAAATACAGATTAAACACAGCAAACTAATAATCTATAAAGTCTGATGTTTGATTGCCGTCTGTATGCAACCTGGCATCCTGATAAATGTTTTTCTGAGTCTGAACATTCACAAATCCTGTGAAAATACCCTGCATAGATAAGTGTGCTCACCCTACTTTAACAATATATTATAGAAATACATCACATTATCTTGTCAGTTCACTTCTGTTTATTTTCATTTTTGCTTATATTAATGCACATGTGTGTGTGTTTGTGTGAGTGTATAGGCAGATGCTGCCTTCTTCCCAGGTGCTGCTGCTGCTTCTTTTCTCTTGGCTTGGTGGTCAATATTGACTCAGGAATCGACGCAACAGCCACTTTGTATAGCAGACAGGGGGGGCAGACCTGCTTTCTCTATGGAATCAGGTGAAAACAAAACATATGTCCAAACTAAACCCAATCCCAAAATATTGTGAGGCTGAAAAAACACAACATATCCCTCTGATATTAACAGATTAATGGGTAGCAATATGTGACAGCCACATGTGAAAGTTTAAGTATAATTCCTTTGATCAAAAATATAATAAAAGACCTGAAAACATGTGCAGAGATACTGAAATTCTGTCTCCAAATTTTCTTCTATGTTGATATAGAAAGTTAATATTGTTCATCAGATCCTGTGGTCCTTCCTGAAAGCACAACTGTACCCAAATGTATGTGAAGTATAAAGATGTTCCTTCTTCTTGCACAGAGAAACTCTATTTCCCAGTTACCTATTAGTGACTGTTGGACTGGTTAACTCTGGGTACATTTGCATGATTCTGACACCCACTCATGAACTGTTCCATACCAGTGGTTCATTTTGCATAGTTCTGTGCTGAAAGCATGAAGACATAGGACTTCTTTTGTTACTGAAGGCTGGCTGCAGGATGTGAACTTCTTGTTGAACTCACTGCTGTCACCTAGTGAACAACAGCGCAAACAGCTACAAGTGTATAACGTGGTTCTCTCACACTCATGCATCCACCTGAAAACTCTTCAGAACCTTTCTTTTTTTCTAGAAAATTAATTTTAAAAAATGTGCTTAAATCAATTTCTTATTCATAATTGAGGCACTTTATTGCACTTCCATATCAGTGTGTACCCACAGCAAATAAAGTAGAGACAGATACACATATCCAGGACCGGTACCACCCCTGACCTTATTTTGATCAGAGAAACTGTGCCAGCTACATAAGAGGTGTGTCACAGTGCAATAAATCTTCTGAGAAAAGAACATGAGTGAATCAGATCCAAGCCGTTAGCTGCTGTACTCAGTCAGCGGGAAGTCAAACACATGCCTACAAGGAAGAGTTTGTGACTAACAATGGTGCGATAAGACGTCTCTTTATTCAGCAGTGCATTTTAAAAATGAGACTGGAATGCCGTTATCAGATATTTACTCTGTCCTTGTTAACGTCCACATCCTGGGAACTCTGGAGGGATTTTTTTTTTTTCAGTTTGATCTCATTTATGCAACAGACTGAAACATTTTGAAACTCCACTGACATGACCAAACATTTTATTTAAAATAACATGACTCTACTTTTACAGATCCTGTGTGGCTTTCACACAATATCTTATTTATGTGTGTATGGAGAGTTGTAAAAGTATAAAAGATCAGTTGTTACAGTGATAACATGTGTAGAGTTATGCTGTATTACTGCTTTCAGGCTGTCTTTATGTCAGGAAATGGAAACATGATTTTTTTTTCTTTGAAATTAAAAGCCACTTCAAATCTGTGTGTATTTAACTAGAAATGCTCAACTAAAAGAAAGGACAGACCAGGTTCTATTCGGAGCACGATGCTGTACAGCATGTTTTTTAAGTCTATGGTAAAGACTTTGTAGCCATCTATTGAGGCAGCAGCAGCAGAAGGTAGAACTGCTGCTTCAGAGCTGCTGTATTAGACTACACTGGTGTGACTTTGTGTATCCAAAGTGGCATCAATGCAGTTTCTATCTGAAAAACATTATCATCTGTAATTTGGTGTGATCCAAGTACTTGCTGAAAGGACAACTTTATACTGTTCCAAACTCCCTACTAATGACAATCCCCATATGACCCCTTGCCAAAGGTCTACTCAGGACTCCCCAGAAGGCTACATGGGATTTTGAGCTCCATACATGACTGCCTGCCACTTTTTTTTTTCTTTTCTTTTCCTTGTCTGTGCATTCAGAGATTTCAAAAGTAATTACCTGCTCGGCTTCCTCTGCAATTACACTGCAGGTTCACAGCACCCTGATTAATGCAGGGGCATGCACACCTGCCATTAGCGGCCATGAGAGGTGGAATGTTCTGGCCAAAACCCTGCAGAACAAACACAATGCTGCTGAAGCATGGACAACACAGAATTACACAACTTTAGCACAGGTAAAAATATACATCTCATGCCAAAATCACTGTTTTCGAAGTAGTTTGACTGTATCAAATTTAGTCTCATTTGACCATCTTTTATATTACTGAAAAACTCCACATGTGCCTAAAATGAGGATATGTGTAGATGCATAAATCTTTCAAGTATGCAGGTTGAGGTATAAAATCTTAACAAAATGTTGACAGCAGCAAAAGTTACTTTGGGGTTTACAAGCAAAGCTTTTAGGAATTCAGATACTTAAGAATACATTTATTTTTTTCCTCTAATTTAGTCATTCAGTCAAGTGTTGGATGCTCCATTTAAATGCGTTCTTACATAATGTCATGCTTTCTAGATGAAAAGTACATTTCATATACAAACCACATAATACATCTTACAACATCTTCATTACTGTAATTTAACGTAACCATCGACAGTATATCACATGTTTTATTTTTTGTAAGCAGTGATGCAGGGACGTAGCAGTTCAACGGGTGACATTCACCATGGCAACTTGTTATTACAAACAGTACCCACTGCCATCAGATGACATACTGTACTTTTTTATGTGAGAACTAAGAATTTGTAGGCCAAGTTTGGTGTCAGTACAGGTTGTTTGCTGAGAAAACATCAAATTCTCTGTTGGGTGGCCCTTTGACCAGTTTTTGACCACTTTTGTCAGGCTGAAGATAATGTGTGCCACATTTTAGTTTAAGACATACATATTTATGTTACAGGTATTTTTGTGCAGCACCCTTGTGAGTTTGAATCCTAAAAAAAGCTTTTATAGCTACTCAAAATAAGATTCTTAGTCCATCAACCTATTTCGATTAAAGTATTGCAGATATATAACCTCGCTTCCTTTTTAAGCTGGCTGTGACAATAGTCATTATCATATTACTACTACTCTGCCAATTATTGTTATTTATAATAATAATAATAATAATAATAATAAAAGAAGACGAAAGAAAAATAACATAATATATTTAGAGGCCTGACCAGAATATCATCTGTACCAAGTTTATGTACATAAGTGACAGATGTATACAGATGCAAACTTAGTCCAATCAATGTGCCAAATATCAAAATCTTTTACTGAACAGTTCTACAAACTTCTACAGAGTCCACAGGGGAAAATATGATAAGGAAAACAAATCAGAGAAACATATTTAGGAAAGGCTAGAGACACAGTGAGAGCCTGCAGCACATGTATCAGCTGGAGCTCATTATCTAGGGAGCAACATCAACATGTTCGTGTCTGGAAAATCATTGCTGCAACTGATGGTAATATACCAGGATTTTAATATTACTTCAGAACAGATTTTTGTCATGTGAAAAAGGTAAATGTCTCTGTTTCTTTCTATTTATGCAAAAGAATTATGAGTATTTGTACACTATGTAAATTTCTCTTTGTAATGCATAAAACATTTAGAACTATGAATTATTGCAAACAAAACCCATAAATGTTCTGTTCAACACAGATGCTGAAACAAAACCCAAACACCATTTACAATATGGTGCTTGAAAAAATCATTTCTCTTGAACCATTCAACACCCAGGGGTTTTTGTTTTGGCCATAAACACACCAGTAATATTTAAATGTGACAGTAGCAGCAGTGACCTTTAGTGTCAAGATTATTTTTTTCTGTCAGCAATTTATTTGCCTTGTCTGTCAGATGCAGTAGCGGGTTATCTGCCCAAGTCTATAAGCTTTTTTTATTTCTTTTTTGTTAACAGTTAATGTATAACCAAGTGGGAGAGGAATCAGCACATTTGCTTTTACCTCATACGCAGATCGATGTTGATGTGGCTTCGCTGTGAGGGAGCTAAATGAGATCATTGTGAAGAAAACACATCTCATGCAAACTGGAAAACAAAGAAAGACATAAAACTACTGATGCAGTCATGCAGTATTGCAGAGGTTTTTCTACAGTAAACTGAAACAAATTGTAATGAAAGCTGTTCCAGAAAAAGCTGAGAATTATGAAGCACCTGTCACCCACCTCAGCTTCACCTGTGATCGCAGCTGTCACTTTTTAATGATAAGCTCAAGTGTTTCGATAAGTGCATAACCTGTTTTTACTGTAAGCGTAAACTTTGACAAGAGAAGTCTCACAGGAGCTTCTCTGAGTGCACTTTGCTTATTTTAGTCAGCTTTTAAACAATTAAGATTCTGGCTCTGGGCCACATAATGTGGAACCCAAGTTATCTATTATTTCATGAGTAAAGAGAAAACCTTCACACTTAGTCAACCGTGGCGTCTGTCTTGTCACCCTGTGATTGCTTAAAACACCTACAGTTACCTTCTTTGTAAAGACAGAGGATATGACTCAGTTCTAGTTTACTTAACTCCAAAAGAAGCTACTCCGTATCTGGTAAATTATCATACAAAAACTACAAAAGGTATCTTTAAAGGTCAGAAAATGATTAAGATATAAGAGTTTAAAAAGGTAAATATTCAGTTCATTTATCAAGTAGAATGTTTTTACTAAAAATAAAGCATCTTTCATTTCAGTTAACATCAGCAGGACTTATTCAAACAATCTGACTATGAAAATCTCTAACTTCTGACCTAAAATCCCAAATTTTGGGAGTTTTTCACATTAAGAGTGCTTCCTGCTTTGTGAAAAGTGCAGATACACCAATTAATCCACTGTTAATATGTATTCATATGCATTAAACCCAATATTGACATAAATACATTTACTTAAAATAATTTCAAGCTAAAAGTAAGGCAAGCCGAGATTTACTTATTCTGCCAGAGCGAGTACATGCTAACAATGGCATCTTGTACATGCTAACAATGGCATCTTGTACATGCTAGCAATGGCATCTTGTTTTTTTAATTTATGCTAATATTTGTGAATTAGTAACAGAAGGAAAGTAGAGCTAAAGCTGAAGGATGAGGTATAAAAGTTTAGTATATACTTAAAATCAATAAATAAATTTAAAAGCTGACTGATCGTTTAAAACAAATTAAAAAGCCAAATTTCTGCTCTTCAAAGGAAAGTAAGAGTAAACTTGCATGATTGATAGGTTTAAGTTATGATCATTTATTTATTCCTTGCCTTTTGTGCATCAGCCTATCGTCTCAAGTCATATCTGTTGAAATATCACATTTTTGATTGGTCATCCAAAGGAAACCTGCTCAGAGTCAGCACTCTGTGCTTATGAGCACTGGAAATTATAATACTTTAAAATTGGCTGGAGTCTGTGTTTTGGCTCATGAGCACTGCTTTTAGATATGTTTACATAATTATCAGAAACTTTGGCATTATTTAAATTAAAAATCCAATATTGTTGACTCTAAAACACAAAATAGTTCTAATTCTTACAATATTATAACAGTCTGATCTTTCTTTTCTTTATTTAATTAATGCTAAAGTAAATTAATAAAAAAGATAAAGACTAATTCACAAGATATGCAACCTGATCAAATTTTTGTGAATTCTTTATGTTTAATCATGTGTAAGAAATGTTATGTTCAGGGTCCTACAAATTTACAGTGATAGTGAAGTAAAGCTGGGATAGTTACAACAGCATCCACCCACCGCTTCACCACTAGTGGACTCTGTCCCCCTGTCTTCACGCTTCTCTGCTCATCCCTAAAATTAATTCATCTGCACATCTCTGTCCCAAGAACACAACATTAACCCTGACCACAGGAGGCATCCTGACGGAAAAAAATGTCCCTCTTTGGCATCACAGTGAAACATCAGTTTGACCTTTCCACCTCAGACCCTCTCCCTGCTTTTTTCCCACCCTCACATTTATGTTCTCATATCATTATCAAAAGAATGCAGCAAAAACTGTTGCTCAGGCAGTTCATTAGTCATAAAGTTTAAAAAAAAAAGAAAAAAAAAACTTTGCTTTTAATCAACATCTAATTAGTTAATCTTGGTCTTAAAACATGAGTTGTTGTGCATTTGTGACAGAGACTCATTTTAAAGGGTCACGCCACACTGGCTGCTTTCTGGAGGACAGAGAAACTGTAATTGGGGGCCATTAGCTGTTGCCCAAGACTAGTCATGCAGGGTTAGTTTGAAGATTGAGACATAGTGACTGCACAGTCCCACCACCTGGATCAGTGTCCCCAACCTGTGTGACTTCCTCACCGCCAACCTCCCCGACCTCCATCACCAACAAGGTGCATGAAATCCTGAAATACTTAGTCAGACCCCACCACCACCAACACACACGCGCACACACACACACACACACACACACACACACACACACACACACACACACACACACACACACACACACACACACACGCACACACACACACACACCCACACACACACACACACACACACCTGATAAAGCCCTATGTCCCGTAGTTTCTGCATTGTCTTCAAACAGACCTTGAGTCAGACCTAACAGCAATCACATAAAAAGCCACTTTTACAACAGCTTTAAAATTCTTTTAGGGTAATCTAAACCCCATCATTTACCCTGATGACCTGCCGGTTTTAGGCCAAATTTATCTATGAATACACATGTTCAGGATTTGTAGATGGAAATAATCTTTTACAGGCTACTTTACAACAAGTCTGATTATTATAATGGATATTGTTTATGGCAATAATGACACTTCTCTGATAAACAGTTATGGCCATTTTAGCAGAATTTAGATTAACTAAAGCAATGCAAACTAAATAACTGAATGACACTGAAGTATGGACAACTCAAATGCTAAATTAAGCCAAAGATAAAGCACAAGCAAGTAAAGATACACTGAACTAAACAATACTAAGTTAAGGAAATATAAGCTATAATCACAAGATAAGTTCAAAATGGATCAAATGAGATAGTCATAATTGAACTTAGCTGAGTCAAGCTAAGCTAAACAGAGAAAGGCTAAGCCTCAGAATAAGCTGCATTTTGTAGTGCAGAAGCCACCTGCAGCAACAAAGTCAGTCAGTGAAGTGCAGCTTCACACTCCCTCTCATAAAGAGTTGCCCTGCTTTATTGCCCCATTGCCCAATATCACATGCTTTCAGTGCAGGGATATGACCTGAGATAAGGCAAGAAAGTACTGAATCAAGGCACTCTCTTCCATCCTTATGCTGCCAAGTCAAGGAAAAGATTTGCATAGGAACATGTTTTAAGTGTTCAGATTATTGACACAAAGTCAAATAAACTCTCAAATCAAAAGAAGTCATGCAAAATCCTGTGCCAATAATTCCTCAAAGCATTTGTTTTCAAATGAAAATCTGGTCTTCCTTTGGAAAATTTCAAAGAGGATCTGAATCACCAAAATGCCCTTACTGGATGCAGGTTTTATAAATCATGCCTTTGTGATAAGCTGATTACCTTATCCTTGACAGCAGCGCACAGCGAGGGCAGTAAAGGAACGGATTACGAGGTGATGGTCCATAAAGAATTTGGCTCAGATAAGATGGTATGTAGAACTGGTGACTTTAGGTCAGCAGGAATGAGTTTTTTTCTGTTATTTTTGATAATTAGGCCAGCTTTTGACACTTAAAGCAACACAAAGCTCTATCTGATGTCCTCCTTCAGGTATACCTAGCGGTTGAGTTGAGTTTAACCAGGAGCAAACTTCTGTTTGTGTGTCTCCAGTAGTGTCCATGCAGACAAGGTCATAAAAACGTTGCGGCCCATGAAAGGCAGCCATTTCAACCTTTAACCTGCTTCTTACTTAGTCATGCAGAATGTTTGCTAAGATGTGAAAACTAAGTTAACACTGTGTGTTGTGTATTTGTTTGCATAAGTCTGTTTTCAATATTTGACTTTGTAATTAAAATATAAAAACGTGGCATCTGTACAAGAGATTATTCTTCTTTGATGCCTTATTATCTCAATCCACTTATTGTCCACATTGCCTATAGTTACAGGAAATTCTTACTTGCTGAGGTCCACCTTTCAAATCTTTAGAAATGGCTTTGTTAATGAGCCTAATGGCATATGAGCGATACCACACCTGACTAAATCCATGCGGGGGTGAACGCTTCAACAACTTCCTGCAATGCAATGCAAACTTTCATGGCTGCTGTCCATTTGGAGGAAACCACTAGAACAAACTGCTCTCAGGTGCAGCAAAGCAGACCGGGCATGATCATTTATGAACCATATCACCTTTGGGTGCCCTGTGCAAGGACAAACCAGAGATTGTTTGCAACTCTCACAACCTTCAGCTTCTAAGGAGCAGTACTCAGGTTGGGAACACATAGAAATACAAAACTTTAGTTCTTATACAATGCCCTTTTAGCATGAGAATTTCTCATTTCCTCTACAAGACTTCCTGATTTTCTGATAATGTCTTTGGATAAATATGATCTGAGTTTAAAAGTAACTGCATTTCCTGAGCATTGCTAACATTTCTCAGTTCCCTAATAAGGTAATCAAATAAGTGTTAACAACACAAATGTCATACAAATAAAATCATGTACTGAAAATTCCCCAACCCCGAAACTTTCTGTTGTTCTGCTTCAAAGACAGTAATTATTCCTATTATATACCTGCTATCAGTTGGGCTCTGCTTTAAAATATTCATTCACATTGCTTAAAAAAATGGCAATGTTTTCAGTGGTCTCTACACCAGCAACACATATCAAAGTAAAAAACGTTGAAAAAAAAATGGGTGACCTCTACAGTGGGAAAGGGCTCTCTCTTGTGGTCAGAATATGGAATTGCTAAACAGAAATCTCTATCTATCTATCTGTCTATCTATCTATCTATCTATCTATCTATCTATCTATCTATCTATCTATCTATCTATCTATCTATCTATCTATCTATCTATCTATCTATCTATCTATCTATCAGCAGATTAAAATTCAGATACAACCATATTGTTGCCTTACATAATATAGTCACTGCTTTGTAAGTGTTAAACAGCATTACATAACAGTTTTCTCTTCTACAGTAACAAGGGTTTCAAAACAATAGACATGTCTCCAAAGAGGCAGTCCAGGTGTGATGGTGATAGCTGCATTTCACTTAAAGGAGGTCTCACTTTTGTGTATGCCGGACACTTAATCGAAGTGATCCATCACTAATTCCTCATGGATGTTCCCCATTATGATGAGGTAAAAGGACTGCCATTATGAGTCTGCTGAAATTAACACTGAGTAACACGCAAAGGGAAGACTATGCACTCATATATTTGTTCTGTATATTAACAGATCTGACAAATAAATAACTCGGATGCCATTTTCCAACCACTAAACACGAATCAATTACAAATGAAGGGGGGTCACATTTCCATTTTTAAGGATTTTTATGCAATGATAGTTAAAGAACACTATACATTCCAGCATAGACACATGTAATTGTGGTCTATGCATCCAGTTGCTGCAATCAACACATGGATGCAGCACTTTTTCTCTTTTTTTCTAATTTTCTCAACATCCCTGATGTTTGAGTCTGAGTCATTTGCCTCCTGTTATGCCAGTTTTGAGTCCGCCCACTGGTCATCTCACAGTCTATGAGAGATCTGCAGAGCACAAAGATACACTGCATCAATGAGAGCTACGCACCAAACAAAAGTAGATGTTTTTTAAGGCTGTGCAAAACAAACAGTGTGCATGTTTTTCAACTGTTTTTCTCTGCTTGAACATATGAGAAGCTGAATAGAGCAATGTCAGAGCAGAGGGATATAAACATGCCACAATAACAGGATCTTTTTAAGCCTGTTCAAAGATTTGGATGTGAATGCTTAATGTCAGTGTGGTATTTAACAGGATTTGTATCTGTTTTAACACTAGTCACCAGTTAGAAAATAACATGTTTTCCACAAAACAAGCCAAAAAGAAATCTACCTTGTGATTCATCTATTTCTTGGACTTGTAAGTTTACATATGTAGACAATAAACCAATTTTGTCCCTTGATGATAAAAATTAAATATTTAAATTAGAGTCAGGATAAATAATTCATACAGATGTATGTTTCATTTCTAAACAGCAGAGGTTAGTTTCATCGTTCAGTCAATCATCTGTGTAGTCTGCATGTGAATGTGCCTTGACCATAAATTACAGCTCTGTGTGGGAAGATGGATGGAAGCAGCCAGAGGCTGTGAAAGCAGGTATGTGGGGGGAGAAGGTGGTGATGGGAAAATGCAAGAGAGTAAAACAGCAGTGAAGGTTTTTATTTAAAAAAAAAAGACAGGAGGTAAGAGCATTGTGATATGGCATTTTCACAGCCTCTGGCAAACTTTGTTTCGTCATTCATATTGAGTCTTTCTCACTCATTTAGTAGAAGTACAGCTAAATGTTTGGCTCAAAAGTATAAAAACAAAATTATACATGTTAAGTTAATCTCAAAGAGTGTTTCATTTCATCCAGTTTGACCTCAGTCTGTCTTTAGAAATTATTCATTGGTCATTTGTTCTGTAATTTGTCTGCTTTCTGAGCTCTGCTGGCTCTTGTTTCAGCAGATTTCCACTTCACATAAACTACAGCACCAACTCAACACATTAGACACCCTGCTCAGGCGGACTTTATCAATGAGAAGACAAGCTGTCAAAGCAAGAAAAAAAAATCCCCACTGTGGTCATTTGGTAGTTTTCGTGGCAATTACAATTCTGCAGGAAAACATAAGAGTTGCTATTTTTCTGTTACATTACACTGTAATGTATACTGTTACATCAGCCCTGATACTGACACATAATCTGACCACTGAAGGGGTTAGAGTGTTGTCTAACCTCTTTGCCTGACCTCTGTTTGTCAGCAGACATGAATCATGTGTATACATAATCATGTATCATATTTGCAAAGCATCCAAAAGGCACTACTGCTGACTCAGTGAGCTTATAAGTGCAATTAACTGATCCAGGATGAAAACCCAGAAAATACAGACATTTGTGCTGCATTAATAATAAAACAAAACAACTCTATAAGCATTAAATTGATTCATTGTATATCTCATGTTGCTTTTTTTCTCAATATGAGTATACAGCACCAAACTAGAGTGTCTGATATCACCATTATTTGTGTCCTTGAACATCCAACACACTTGTAGCTATGGACCGTTCCTCATTTATTCCTTGTGAAGACATAATCAGACATGGTTGGGCCTGCAGCTTCTAAACATGAAAGCCTATGTTCTTGTCACTCATCTTGCTCAGTCATCTTAAACTTAATAAATTTTTGTTGTCTAATTATTATATCAGTAAGGTTTGGCATATGTTTGCTGCATCTGCCTTAAATGATTTTTGTTACAGGTCAGTTACATAAAGACACTGTAAAACCAGCAAAAATGAATACAATTAAATAAAATACCTAAGAAATACTTTTATTGTGTATACTGTTTGACTCAAGTTTCTATGTAAATATTCATAGTGAATTTGAGGAAGAACATGTCTCTTGATTATTTTTTACCTGGAGTGATTACATTGGTGTAATGTAATGGGTGTAATGAGCTTTAAGTCTGTACGAGCTATACAAACTTAAAGCTCATGTTGCATCAAATATTCCATAATTTAATCAAGCGGCACCAGGCCAACTTTTTCCCATTACCTTATTTGAGTAAAAGTAAACAAACCTTTGTCCTTGTTTTCCATTTAAGTTTCTCGCTCTAAGTTTGATCTGTCCAATAAACAATCTTTTATTGAAACATATATTTAATCAAAATTGGTCTTGATTAAACCCTCAGCTGAGGGCCTTTCTATGTGGAGTTTGCATGTCCAGTCAGCATAGTCTCCTCCCACAGTGCCAAATAAATGAATAAATAAAATGAATTGGTGTTTTAATAAATCCAGGCTCCAGCACCCTGCATTGGACTGAGCCAATGGGGGATAGATGGATGAGTTCAAAGTATGAGAAAATATGCTTCTTATCAAAACAGAGAAGCTAAAGGTTTACTGAATATAACATCTTTACCATATACTATACAAGTAACAGCTGAAAAACAGCATTACTTGTGCAAAAGAGTCCAATTCAGAAAAATAATATTCAGGGACAGAACACACTGAAAGGTCTTATTGCTAATTTGCTAATAGCATTTGGTGGTTAGCATTAGCCATTGTTGTCAAACTTCTGAAATATCTCATTTAAACCACATATTTAGTCAAAATTCCTAAATCAACTAAAAGGATTATTTAAAATTATAGGAACAATCAGGTAACTTTCTTTGTTGAGATTTGGATTGAACAATGTATGAGGTAAACAGCTTAGCAGTCAGAAATGGTTAGAAAGCTATATATACACACCATGTCTGTATTAAACTAGCTATCACACATTTTATATTTCATAAACAGGTAGGACATTGACATTTCAATAAATTCGAGTCATTTTTTAGGTAAATGGTTTGTTTCTAAAATGATCAGCTATTAACGGAATACTGTATGAGAAATACTGATATCTAGTGGTAAAGATCAGCATAGAAATGACCTCAAATTCCTATAATAGTTGTGAATGATTGGTGGCTGTCAGTAGCCAAAACTCTTTCAGACATAAACACGTTTTTTTTGTTTGTTTGTTTGTTTGTTTGTTTTGTTTTTTTGGTAACTGATCTTTGATTTTACTATATGCTGCACCTTTAAGTTAATTAGCTTAACTTAATACTGTAAACTGGGGGAAAATTTAAAACACTAACTTGTTGGTGTACAAATTACAGACTAACAATGTTTACTTCTAACTCTTGGAATTAAGGCATAGTATTTCCCAGTATGTTGAACTTTGGGGTTAGGATATTGACAATAACTATCACTAATGCAACTCCTGTCTATTAACAGCAGTTCAATTATAAAATAAAGAAAAAAGAAAGGGCCACAGTGTTATAAGTCAACAATGATTTTTTTATTTTATTGAGTCTATATGGTTTTGGTTCTGTAGCAACCTACTGGATTATTCTAATGAAGTGCAATTGTACTCAAGCCAGTTACAGTTGAGAGCAATGACAGGCACACGTTTTGTGCAAATTTAACAGCATTAGAACGGCTCCTACACATATACAGCAAAATTACATGCTAGTGAAAAACAATGCTAACTCAGTTTACATTAGCAATAGTACGGAAGACACCCCTCAAAAGCAAAATCAGTCCAAGCTAACACCTCATAATTATCTGACCCATAGTTGATATGGGAAACAACTCGTAAACATTCAGACTCATATAGCTAGAAATGTGTGGTTTTATTTAACTGTATGATCTACAAACCTCTAATCTGTCCTCCCAGAGAACACATTTCAATCAGGACCCAAACATTGTGCACTAACTTCTCAGACAATCATATTAACATTACAAAACAAAAATTAAAATGTCATAATCTAAACTCCAGATGCTTTGTTTTTCCTGCATGTCTGGCAGTACACGGGCAGAGCAAAACTGAACACTGGGATGCTGCAACTTTAAAGTAACAAGAGCCACAGGAGACAACATCGCTTAGAATTACTGGGACAAAATACATCTGTTCGGTCCAATATCTGAAAGTTAAAAATGTCCATTAGAATTACTTTGCTTCTTACAGCACTTAAATATATTGTTTGTTTTTTTTTCCATTCTTCAAACATGCAGTAACACAAAATGCTAACTGAAACCTAGGTAGGTGAGTTGGTCATTTTGGTAACGTCTGTAGCGTTACCGAGTAAGGTCTGTGTATGTGAGCCTTAATTGCTCGATCATTCTTCACAGTGAAAATTTGAGTTGAGAAACTAAACATCCCTGGAAATGTTTGCACTGGCTTGTGCTGGTTCTGAAGTGTCAAGTGTGTCTGACATTGTGACATCTTTTCTGAATGTGGCTGCTAAAATTTCATCCTCTGCTGGGGATCTATGTGGCATCCAAATGAAAAACACGTTTTTGTACCATGCAAATTTCCAGAAAACTTAAATCAGTTCAACACTGGAAATAAACCAAGTCATTATGTGAAAAGAGAATGACAACTTCTTTTGTTATGAAAATGTATTCATGAATAATTATTAAACTGGTAAAGTATCATTTTACCTTCCAAAAGAACAGAGTCTCCTTACAGGATCTGGCAATGCCACTTGTGAAGGAAAGCAGATGCACCACTACATTCTACAGCTTTCCTTTATTATACAATCAAGGGCCACATCGAAATCTTTTACAACCTAGAATTTAACAGCATCAACAAAAACTACTTCAGTTGCATTCAAATGGCAACTATTGAAAAGTAAACTTACTGTAACATACATATTAAATAGTGTATAGTCCATGCAAATGCGCACGGCAGGTTTGCATCATTATGGTATGTCATTATTAATGTATGGGAGACATCAGCCACCAGTGCATTTCCAACTTAGGTTCAGGGAGAAAAACTCCTCAATACCCATCAGAAACTTCTCAGCCAGATTTGAAGAGTAAGATAGCCACTTGGCCCAAGTAGAAGTAAATAAAATGCTTTGTCTCGTGGGTGACGTAGCTGCCGAAGTTCCTCCCAACAATGCAGTGCCAGGTGGGATTGTACTTCTTGTCAAACTCCTGAAAAGAGGCAAGACGAAGAAATTAATCAAATTCAGTGGCTGTTAACTACATATCTGGTCTAACACAGCTAGGGATGTGGTGGCTATTCTGTACGCGTTGGGGAAAACTAACTTTTTAACCAACGTTCATTTTATTTATGGTTTAATCAATCCACAGTAAATACTTCCACTCATCCTTTAAAATCTGGTGAGGATGTGGCGTTTGTCCCTGTTGAAAGACCGTAGATTGGTTTTGAGCCAATTACCGTCCTGATGTAGACAGACAACTATACACACTCAAACTAATGGCAAGTTCAGAATCATATATTAGCCTGTGTTTGGACAGCGGGAGTAAGCTAGCCCACTACCCAACGGGAAATGTTCCAGCTACTTATTTTATGCAAATAATAGCTATAAAACCACAGATATTATGCACAGTGTGACAAGATGCAAAAAATAAAAAATCCTTTGTGAGCCTAAAATGTCTAAACTGGGAATATTTTTTCTTTAAAAAAAAAAACTGATCACATGATCCATTTCAACTTTGAAGTTATCATGTTAGAGATCAGAGGAAGTGAAGTGTCTCCACTGAAATTATTTAAAGTGTTTGCATCACTCCTGGAGCTTTCTCCCACTCTG
The DNA here is from genome assembly GCF_017639745.1 of Melanotaenia boesemani. Taxonomy (NCBI): domain Eukaryota; kingdom Metazoa; phylum Chordata; class Actinopteri; order Atheriniformes; family Melanotaeniidae; genus Melanotaenia; species Melanotaenia boesemani. The sequence goes on from NC_055690.1 coordinate 15,353,517, forward strand.
TAACACTAACTAACATCAGCATCCACAGTGGGTTTATGGACTGTTTGTAGGATGAGCCAATAAAACCACTAGTGACATTATAACATCACAGATATTTAAATGAAAATTTGGGGTCTCCTGCCTGATCTCTAACTCATGGGTGTTTCAGTCCTCTGGGGCCACATTATATCTACTTTCATCATGCTGGTGCCCACACGTTGGTCACAGTGGGAGCAGAAACAGTAAGAAGAAACCATATTAGTCCCAAGCAGAAGGAATGTTTTTAAGCCTGGTGTTAGAGAAGAGAGTTTGCTTTTTCATTGCATGTTAATGCTACTATTAAATTGGTTGTAGTTTAGTAATTTCCAAACTTCCCTTTTACTTTATCTTTGTACTGTACCACAAGGTTTACTTTTATTATAGATCTGTGGCATTATCTTGTCTGTACAGCACTTTAAAGAGCACTGTTCTTTACAGACAACACTCTACAAATAAGTAAGGACTGAAACCTATACCTCCGGATACCGGTAAAATGTGAAAAAGCACCCATCTCTTGCACCAGTTTGAATTATTTATAAACATTGTGCTATGAGATTTGTGGACCTAAAGGAATCAAACAAAAGTAACTGGGGCCTTGATCATAAGAATCATATCTCCTCATAGAGTAAAAATAGATCTGAGAACACAGAAGGCTCTAAATTTGCAGATCATGTGCCACTGCTGAAAACCACAGAGCTGTGCTTGGATCCATGCATGCACCCGTCCAGTCTCACCTTCTTGATGTAGGCAGCAATGTCCTTCTCTATGTTGTATTTCTCCATGGCCTGTGTGGCACAGTCCACGGCGTCCTGCTGCATGTCCTCGGACATGTCTGCGTTCTTGATCACCGCTTTCCTGTCAGTCATGGTTGAGGCTGCCTGCTGTTGAAAAAACAGGCGCGTTCACTCAGACGTACCGCACTGAAAATTGACACTGCACGTGGTGATGATGGGGATTGGTTTAGGCCAGCCGGATCTTCGCAATTCCTCAACCACACGCAGAAAATTAAGCCATTTGACACGGCGTTATCTGCAGTTAGCTATTTAAATTAAAAACTAGTGCTTGTATATTTCTGCCTGTTATTCACATAACCGTTACGTGAAGACTGCATAGATTGGCTACGAAACTTGATACAGGTGGAGTTGAATTACTTAGCAAAATCACTTTCGGATAAAAGGTGCATCTGCATTAAGACAGCAAAACTAAAATGTGTCCAGTTACGTGCAAAGACAATTTATTGCCGACAGAGGCCATGTAAATAGCTATAATCTGTTAAAATGCACGGAAACGTACGATAAAAAACACAAGAAAAACTCAAATCCGAATATGTAATATGTGTGCAAGTTAATCATTTTCAAATTGGGAAATTTCCAACTCACCTTTCCTTGCGCTCACTGAAATAACTTCCTATTAAATATATGTATTTCACCTAAGCAGTGGGTAAGGTTTAGATGATGCTGCAGCTAATTGCTTTTTAACGATTTACACAATAAGCATGTAGGAAGGTTGTCTCCGCTTTGCTCCAGCAGCTCCCCGCCCCTCTGCTGCATGCTGCACCCTGCCATTGGCTGGACGGCAGCCATCCCGGCTATTGCAAGCGTTTTTCTCCAGCTCCTGTCTGCCGGCATCTTATTTCATCCCACAATGCATCATTCACAGTATATACATCATTGACTGTGGGCCGGGAGGAAACGAGACCTTGGCAGAAGGGACAGGTACTCAAAAATTAGAATATAGCTCAAAACTTAATTTATTTCAGTAATTTAACTTGAAAAGGTAAACTAATATGTTATATCAACTCATTATATATAGAAAGTTAGATATTTCAAGCATGTATTTTTATCATTTTCATAATTATGGCTTATGAAAACCCAAAAATGTCAGAAAATTAGAATAGTATGAAAAAGTTCACTGTTGCAGCCTCTAAGTGCTACACTCTATTCAGCTAAATAATCCAAAACACCTGCAAAGGAGTCCTGAGCATTTAAATGGTCTCTCAGCCTCTTTAAGTAGAGTTCACAATCATGGGGAAGGTTGCTGACCTGACAGTTGTACAGAAAACCATCATTGACATCCTCCACAAGGAGGGAAAACCTCAAAAGGTAATTGCAATAGAAGTTGGATGCTCTCAAAAGCACATCAATAAAAAGTTGAGTGGAAGAGAAAAGTGTGGAAGAAAAAGGTAGAACAACCAGCAGGGATGACCACAGCCTGGAGAGGATTGTCAAGAAAAGACCATTCAAAAATGGGGAGGAGCTTTACAAGGAGTGGCCTGAGGCTGGAGTTGGTGCTGAGAGCCACCCCACCCACAATTGTTGTATTCCGCTTGTCGAGCCGCTCCTGAACAAAACATCAGATGCATCTTACCTGGGCTGACGAAAAGATGAACTGGTCTGTTGAGCAGCGATCCAAAGTGCTCTTTTCTGATGAGAGCAAATTTGCATTTAATTTGCAAATCAAAATCCCAGAGTCATGCTTCCTTCAGCAGAAAAGCTTTTTGGAGATGCTGACTTTACTTTCTAGTAGGACCAGGCATCTACCCACACTGCCAGAAGAACCAAAATCTGGTTCAATGACCAAGGAATTACTGTGCTTGATTGGCCAACAAGTCTCCTGACTTGAAGCCCACAAAAATCTATGGGGCATTGCCAAGAGAGACACGAGACAGAGCAATGCAGAAGAGTTGAAGGCCACTATTGAAGCATCCTGGTCTTCCATTAAACAACATCCATGCCACACCATATTGAGGCAGTAATTAATGCAAGGGTCTCAAACCAAGTACTAAGTTCACATATATGACTATAACCTTTGGATAGTCAACATTTCTGTATTCAGTTATGTATATATATATATATATATATATATGTGTGTGTGTGTGTGTGTGTGTTCCATGCAATATTTAAACTTTGAGGTTTTAGAGTTTTCATAAGCTGTAAACCATAATTATCAAAATTATAATGAACGCTTAAAATCTCACTTTGCAATTAATGAGTATATTAGTTTGCCATTTCAAGTTGAATTACAGGAATAACTTCTGTTTTGCACAATATTTTAATTTCTTTTCACCAATAAGTATCATTTGGCTGAGCCTAAAAATGGGTTTTCATCTGCCACCATCGCAGCTTTGTAACTGCTGCTTTGAATACTGAATAAATGCATTAGTATTGTGGGCTGTTAGCGGCATTTCTTCAGTTGGATCTCTGCTTCACTTTTTTGTTCTCCTTCAAACTCGTGACTAGTATGGGAAGCTTTATCAGACAAATATTTGGGTTCGGGTCACAAATAAAAACAAAACTATGAATGCTTGTATTGAATTGTTTTTATTGAAAATGCTAAGAGAAAAAGAAAGATTAAGCAAAAATAAAAACAAAAAACTATACCCAGATTGAACCCCCTCCCCTCATTTCATTCCCTCATACCAGGCATCTACGATTCCATCCTTTGATCCAACTTCCTGGTCCTCTGTTTCCATTTCTTGTACAATAAAGCCATTATCACTGATTTTTTTTTTTTTAAAGGCTGGGGGTGTAAAACAAAAGAAAAAAAAGGGGGGGAAGAGAAGGTAGTTGCTCTGGGACTCCCATTAATTAGTTCTGAAATCAACCAATATGAATCCTCGAAAACGGCTCCCGTTCCGAGCATCCATCCTTGCCTATCCCTTCCCTAATCGATCCACTCATCCAGCTCCAAGGATTGGGATCCACTGAGCCACTCCTCCAATCAAAACCTTGAAATACCAGGAAGAAAATCAGAGGCAGACTGTTAGAATAAAATGTCAATAGTTTTGGGCCCATTTTCTTTTTCCTTGTTGAGCACTAATCTTAGGTCAAAGAAAAAAAAAGAAAAAAGAAAAAAGAAAAAAAAAAGAAACAAAAGCCACTGAACACAAAAACTATTGATCCCTGACCTTAAAGTACTTTTACCGGTGAGGACATTTAAAGGTGGGACGCTTTTGTAACAAAGAAGTGATTCTGATCTTTTACATTTGACAGCAAAGGTGTTACACTTACATCACAACATTGGTTTTAGGACTGCTTATTCTGTCACAGGCCAAAATAACATGTTAAAGACTGTTTATATAACAAAGTACAGCACATAAGGCTTTGTTAAATGACATGCATTTAAATGACATTTCAACCTATTAAAAGTGTTCAATTTATGGAATATGACGCATACCATTGCCTCGACCTGATTGCTCCTAGATGTCCTATCCTGACCATACAAATGAAATGTGCTCCACAATGGTTTTATTCCAAATCACTTTAATCCTTCTCCTCAGATGTCTAAAGGAAGACACAAGGGTAAAATACAGTTAAGTATCGGGCTTCCCGTCAACACAGCCCACCCACCATACCCAAAGAGAACCTACTATAAAAAAAAAACTCAAACAAGATCTTCAATTTTCAACACTTGCAAAAACATTGAGTGCAGCCCATTACAACTCAACATTTTTGAAGTTCAACACAGCACAACTTGTAATGTTGCAAAAATTGAGATGACAGAAAAGAAGAGAGGGAGAAAACAAAAGGGCAAATCAGATTGAGAAGGGAAGGGAAAGGTAGAGAGGGTATGGGGGAGTACATCTACATACCAGGATCATCCACAAGGACATCGGGACAAGAAATGCAAAAATTAAAAATCAATAGCTGACATCTGGAGTAACTTATAAGAGGTAAAAACAGGAGGGAATACATCCAAAGGGCAAAACATTGATGATATTAAGGTTTAGGAACGGGAGCGAGAGCGGCTGTGACGAGGCGAGTAGCGGGGCGATCCTCTGCCACGACCACGGGAATTGCTGCGACTGCGGCTGGCACTGCGACTGCGGCTTCTGCTCCGGCTGCCACGACTGCGGGAGCGTGATCTTCCGTAACTTGGGCTGCGGGGACCATCTAATTTCACACGAATGTACGCAGTCTCTCCCTAGCGGACACAAAAAACTTGACATTGAAAAGACAACATTTCTGTCTCTGGTGCAAATACATCTGGACATATGGGCTGGGTGCTGTTCAATACATCAAACAGATTTCATCAAGTACTCACCTCCACACAGCAAAGATATATTTTCCATGACCATTGATCAAATCAGTACACATACCTCATGTGAACGGAATTTGGTGTTGTCCAGCTTTCGAACAGCATAGGTCATGTCTTCTTTGCGCACAAACTCTACTACTCCGGTTCCATCTCTGTAAACATCAGCGTAGCACACGTCACCAGCCTCACGCATGTGGTCCTTCAGGTCCTGCCAGCTACCGCTCTGAGGGAGACCTGGGCAACGTGAAAGTAACGTGTTAGGTGGAACACAGCGGACTTGCAAGAACAGTTGATGAGCCAGGAAAAATAAAATTATATATATATATATATATATATATATATATATATATATATGTAATTTTTTTAATTAAAAAAAGTTTGATAATGAGGTAATTTCTGCATTTGTCAAGGTAAGGATAGGTCTCCTTGGAACAGACACCCATCTAAGTAGCATAAAACCAAGGAAAAACATGAGTGAATGTAAGGAAAATCAACTCATTCCAGTTTTATTTCAGAACAATACCATTTGGACCAATTATAGTCTGCTTTAATGTTTGACACAACTGACACAAGGTATGAACATTTCTTTTTAGTCTTCCTGGAAGTGGTACATCACATACCTGATATTACCCGTTTAAATCAACTACACGTTAAAAGAAAGACTAAGGATTAAAGAACAATTACATACCAATTTCTTTTACAACCAAAGGCAAGACTGGTGGTGAACTGTACTACATTTAGCCAAATTTGAAATGCATTACACTTAGAATGTTTTTGCCTCTTTTTCCCATTTTTTCTTTCCTTAAAAATATTAAATTTAGAATGTTTTTCACCAAATTCCTTCAAAGTTGCATCATAATTTTAAATATAAATTAAAAATATTTTTAAGATGTTAAATGTTCATGATCTTATGTCAATGTGGCGTGTTTATTTTTTTTGCTATATCTAACACCCACCACAATCATGACTTTTCAAATAACTCGTGCTTTAAAGTAAAGCTGTCCAAATATTAATTCTTGTGCAAGCAAAACAATCCGCCACACATTAACTTTTAAACAAATATGTGACCGACTAGTTTGTTCTTTTACCTGAAACAACGACCCTGTATTCGGAGCGTCTAGACGGTGGCCCGTATCTGCCTCTGGGTGCTCCACCAATCCCTCCAAAACCGCCTCCCCTTGAGCCTCTGCCGCTCCGAGGAAACTCCACGCGCAGTCTGTAGCCGTCGTAGTCATATCCATCACGTCCATAGACGGCATCATCGGCGTCCCTGTTTTGAGAGGGAAAATGCAAGCAAGAAATTAACATCGAAGACGGCGAGGTTGATCATGCGTGCAGTGAGCATGGAGAATCGGACGGCAGCCATGTTAGTGGCTCTTAAACTCTGCTAATCCGCCTTGCAGACATGCAAACAACTTTAATGAGAGAAGATTTGTTTAACAGAAATTATCTGGGGAAAAAAACAACCACTGAATTAACAAAAGAATCAATCGTAAAGTTGTTAACGCGTTGATTCAAACCATTTTCGGTGCAGAAACGAGGCGGAGACTGTGTGTCATACATTCACATACTCTGACAATATTCTGCAAACAGGGGAATAAACCTGTAAGTGCTCAACCGCACAACACTTTTATACTAAGAGTATAAACGTTAAGGAAATCGTAACCCTGTGAGTGCACACCACGTTTCGTTATGAGAACAATGCAAACCCAGGTAATAGTCTGAGCCCTGAGCAACGCGTTAGCAACACAATGGGCTGGCCGTGGCCTAGCATGCTAACAGTTAGCTCATTACCTCGGGTCTTCGAATTCGATAAAGGCGAAAGGTGGTCCACCTCTTCGGTTCTTCAGATCGATATCTCTGATTGTTCCGTACTTATAGAAGACATCTTCTACATCTTTTGTGCGAATATCTGGGGGAAGATTTCCAACGTAAATCCTGCAGTCGTTGTTTCCAGCAGGGCCTCGGACAACACCAGACATGGCTGCTAACTTATTAACCCAAAGGTCTGTTCTTCTTTGCAGAATTCAGAGTAGCTGTGCACACAAAGAGATTAGACTCGAACGACTGTAAATCTACAATAAGAAAAATGGATAAAGTAGAAAAAAATAGAACACCGTTTTTAATACAAAGTGCAAGATATTTACTGAGCAGTCTAAACTCGAGACGTTAGCGCTCTAGACGTGACTATCTACTCTCGATTTCTTCAGGATCCGCGCCTCTTCACCGAGAATCTCATGAATACCGGAAACCCGTAGTCGAATCTGACACATCCGCCTTAGAAAGTAGTCCGCCCACAGGAGCATGTGTCAAAACAACGTAATACATATTTTCCTTCAAACTTAGAGCATAAAATAGTTTTATCTTCTCACACAACTAAACTGACAATCACAAGAAGCTATCAAAGTTTGACATGAAGCAACCAACACTACACAAATATGACACAAAATGAAATCAGAATGGCCAAGAGATGCTAAAACAACTTAATTTAGATGCACAGAACTGGGAAAAATATGCAAAATTGGCTAAATGGGAGAAAGAAATGGCAGTGAAGAAATGTAAAGTGATGCAAAGCATGTTGAAGACACCCAACTGGAGACACAAGACAACTATAATTGTTTCTGTCTGGTTAGTAGATGTGTTTTTATGCAGTCTAGATATAGATAAGTGACATTAAATGAGTAATTTTGCAAAAGTATATTTCATACTATTGTTCCAGCTATTTTTTCAATGATTAACTAATATCCTTTTTTGTGATTATAACAATATAAAATAAATATATAAATAAATAAACTTTTTTTAGGGTTATTAAGATTAGATATAGATTCCAACATAGCATGTATTATTCAGAAAAGAGACATTCCGTAACATGAGATCTTTCTCTGATTATTCCACTTTTTATATTTAAATATCTGTACAATCTGTGTTTTCATAAGATGTTTAGGAAAAGTTAAGGATAATAGATTTTATGTCAATTAAATGCAAGAATATTAATATAAGTGCTGAAATTTTGGAAAACTTTATTTTAAAGAATAAAAGAAAAATAAAGATTCTTCTGTCGTAATTTTTAAAAGTTTCTTAATAAACTGTAGGTATAAAATAACAAAAAGGCTAACTAACAACTTTCAAGCTAAAGCCTTTTAAAATATTGATGTCAAAACTGAACATTTTCTTTGAAAATCTCTGGCGCCTCCTCCAGGACTTCTGTACTGCAACTTCACCATATCCTATTGTGGGAGCAATACAGCTTCTAAACAATTATATCCTTCAAATTATGCAAATAAGTTCCTGCAGTCAAGTGTGACATCCCATAAATAAATCAGACTTTCTCAGATTAGTTTTATTGCATTGTCATTTATAATTATCAGACTATTTTACACAAAGTACTACAGAGAATAACATCACAAGTGTTGTGGTAACCATTGAGCTGATGCTATGTCATGCCCAAGGACTGCAGAGGAAAATTAGCCTGAAGCTAATTCCATGCAATATTGCTGTTTCTGCATGTCCATGACTTAATAAATAACAAACTATGCAAATTCATTCAGTCACACACAGAGAAGCTACACACAATCTTGGTAGGCCATCATATAATAAGGTGTTGAAAAACAGCATATTTCATTAAAAAGCTATTTCTACAATTAATTAATTGTATTGCAGTTAAATATGTTGTGTGTACTTCCAGCACATGGAAGGTCAGTATTGTGATATTTTGAAGCTTATTTCATGGCATTATTCCATAGTAAAAGCAAACATCCTCATTTAGTTCATGCATTAGAAATACCCAAGGCCTTATTGTGATTGTCCTTATTTATCAAGGCAAGAAAACATGTTGTCAGTAGTTTTCATTCAACATCATTGTGTGTGCCAGTTTTCTGACTTAAACTACATATCTAAAGTACAGTTTTTCTGTGATCTATCTTAATATGGAATTAAACAACACAATACTAAATAAAACTTGATTTTATACTCTCTAGTATGCATGACAGGAACCGTAGACGCGATGGCCAGCTTCACCATAGTTATCTCCACCAGTGTATTTCCCCTGACACGCCATACTGTTGACCTGAGGGCAGAACAGAACAAGCAGACAGCAAATTAATCAAACTCCAGTTAATGTATGTTTTCTGCAGGTAAAAAGATTTAAAAGTACCTCTGCTCTCTTGATGAACTGCTCGGTGGCGGCTTTCTCATTCTCTTTATGTCCTCTCCAGGCTCTCAGTGCAGACGCCTGCAGGGCCCGGCCAAAAGAGAAGCTCAGGATCCAGGGTTTAGCCAGAGGGCAGTTGTTTATGGCATTGAGGTGGACGGTGGCCTCCTCTTCACTCTGACCTCCCGAAAGGAAAGTGACTCCTGAGGGGCACAGGAATTTCGTACTTTTCTACAGATCTCACATATTTCAGTTTAAAATCATCCAGAAGCAGCAGGGGTTCCACGCACCTGTGACAGCTGGGGGAACAGTGCGGCGCAGGGCAGTGACAGTTGCCATAGCAACCTCCTCTGGGCTATATTTGGTGGGGCAGCTGTGTCCAGGAGTAACCATGTTGGGTTTGACGAGAGTACCTTCCAGGTAAACATGATGGTCTGACATGGCCTTGTACACAGCAGCCAGGACCTACAGCAAATACAGTGTTGTAACAGAGGTTTCAACTTCTGGAAAACTGTATCTGTGTCACTTCTTCTACTTGTTCGTCACACATCTGCGCATATGCAGTAAGGAATAGAGGATAAACCCACCTTCTCAGTGACATACTGGCAGCGTTTCAGGTCATGATCACCATCAGGCAAGATCTCTGGTTCTATGATGGGCACAATGCCATGCTGGCCAAGAAAAGAGTGATTATCAATCTCTGCAGATACAATACATAACAACGATTTGTAGGTAAGCTATTACAATGTAGAGTTCTGACCTGCTGGCAGATACTTGAGTAGCGTGCAAGAACATTAGCATTTTCTGTGATTGCAAGTTTAGATGGATTGGAATCACTGATTTTTAGCACACAGCGCCACTTTGCAAAGACAGCTCCATCCTTTTTATACTGCGCACAGCGCTCTGACAATCCATCCAGACCTATGGAGAGAGGTTCAAAAAGGTGATGTGATGGGGTTCTCTGCAAGTTAAAATGACAAATTCAACAGCTTTCAAAGATGAGCTTGTGTGACCTTGTGTGGTGGTTTCTCCACACGTTCCTGCCAGGGGTACAACACCTTTATCAACCTGATAAACAATACACAGAAAGAACTTTATTTCCTTCAATATTCTTTTTTCTTTTCTTCTTCTTTTTTTAAAAAAGAAAAATCTACCTCTGATCATAAAACCTGGAACCACACTGCATGACACAATAAGTATTAAGCTGACATACCTTAATGCCAACTAGGATGCCTCTGTCCCTGATCATTTTAACAAAGGGTACACCATTATCAGAGTGCTGGTACAGCGTCTCATGGAAGAAGATGACCCCTCCGATGCAGCTATTGATGCGATCATCTGCACTAAACAGGATCTGACGATACTGCCTCCGGTTCTCCTCCGTGTTCTCCACTCCAACTTGGGCCAGTCGCTTAGCCATGCTGCCTGCGGTTAAGATATTGTGTGCATGTGAAACTTTTTGGGCTGGGTGGTTTAATCAGTGACAGAAAGCACTTTTAATGCTCATGCAAAAGATTGTTTATAGAAAAAGAAAGAAACATTGCTACAGACCCACAGACTCATCTGCAGCCAGAATGCCCTTCCCTGGAGAAACTATGCGTAGAGCAGTTTCATGGAGCTCCCTCTTCTGAGCCTCGGAGAGTGTTGGGAACTGGTGCGTCATCTTGTGACTGACTGCCCGAACAGCCTGTGGTGAAAGATGTGACCTTATGATTATTCATTCTTTGGCAACAACTGCTATGAAATTTGTTAATACAGACAATATTTTTTACTTTCATCTAACCTATTTCTTTTGTCTTTCGTAAAAACAGAAGAAATCGATGAGGCTTGAAGCAGTAGCCATTAGGTCTTTAATTATATTTTCTCCAGCAGATTGTAATGAAGCTGTTGAAGAATTCAGCTTATAAAATTATTATTTTTCTTTTTTGAAGCTGTATTTTATTCTTTATGTTACATTATCCTTAAAGTTTTAGAGATGTATGTATTTTAATCGTCCACTGGTTTAAGTTTTAAATAATCTTTATTTTTGAAACCTTGGTGTTTACTGTCTAACTGTTAGGGATGTGCAAGTTTACCATTAAACTTAAAAGAAATTTACTCAAAAAAGAAATACAGCTTTCTTACCTGGGAATGAAATCAAAAGTGTCTCCTCCACAGATGTGATGAACAGTGATGGAGCCCTTCCATCAGCTCCAGTTTGTATCCAGCTCAAGTATGTCACATCTCACATGCCCACACCCCTAGGCGGGGCTTGTACACCCACCTTTGTCCCAATTCAATTCGAAAGTCTTGATGACTCATTGTTCTATTTAAATATCACCATCCTTTTTTCAGCTCCTTCTTTTGCACTCTGATGCAACGATTTCCCAATTTCTTAAGTCACATCCCAAAGAATAACTCAATCCAGCTCTTATAAATATGTTGTGTTTAACTTCAGCTCATGTGTGTAAGTTCTTACAGCTACAGCTGTTTAACTCATTTGGATCCAACTCTGCATTCAGGCTTCACGAGAAATATCAAATCATATATTCTTTTGCCAATCAGAGTCCCAATAGGAACTTAATTTAAGCATTTAACCAATCCCCGAGGTGTACTATTTTTATCTTAATTAGTAAAAATGTGCCCAGAGGAACGTTCCAGTTCTCCTGATAATTTGGTCTTCGCACACCCAAACTCACAGGGAGCTTTCAGTCTCAGAGCAATTCATGCACTCAGTGGCTTTTCTTATGAGCTTTAAACTGTAAAGAATGTGATGGAAAATGTCAGAAATAGAAATAATTTCCAAGTTCAGTGTACAAGGCAATATGGCCCAAATTGGACCAAAAGGAGGTCAAATTTACCATATCCATTTTTAGGAGGGGATATTTCTCTTCTATGTCTTTTTTGTACCATGTATGTGTTTGTATGTGCGGCACAAGCTTATGATAACAGAAACTTGTTATTTACATGTGATATTTGCTTTAAAAAACTAACTCAAAGCCTATAAATGATGCTTTTGTGTGGCTAATAGCAATAGTTCTAAGCTATTGCTAAGAATTTTGATGAGCTGAACAGTTTTGTTCTGCACAGCTCAGTTTAACCTTTTTCTGTTGTGAGTTCTGTTACATAATATTACCATTTGGTGGCCCTGTGTGGAACGATTCACCAGCATTTCTAGAGACTCCTCTCTTCACTATTGTGTGTCAGTGTGCCTCTAAAACTAGATATGGGTCACTGGACTGCCTGCCATCATAGAACCACAACACAGACTTGGTGGACCTGTCTAAGACAAGGGCCTGAGAGGGAATTCAATGTCAGGACGGCGCAGGGAGGAGTCGGTGCTCTCCCATTCAGGAGATACAGTTTTAAATAGATACACGACTTCAAGAAGTACAGCAATTATGCATGGCTGCTTCCACTGGGACTCTTGACTTTTTCTCTGTTACCTAATTAAAACATTTAATAATGAAACTTTATCTAGTCCTCAATTTCTGTCCTATTTTGGTTGTCCTCAATGGGTTTGTGAGGGATCCTCTAAATGGGTCGATTAGAGGATGAAAGTTAGTCATAATGTATCCAGATGCAACATTTATACATCTACAGCTGACATGAGATAAATTAGCCTAATGAATAGAGAATTTTCATGCTTTATTTCTATTGTATGAAATTTGATAAAACAGCAACTGAGAATTTAAGCCTAGAAGACTGAAATAATCTTTAAATGAAAGGATTTTGTTCAGGCATGGTGAGATTTAACTTTGTATAGTACATCTTAGTAATTTTGTCATTTTTTTCAGAGGGTTATGATTGAAAGCTTCACAAGTATCTTGTGAGCTCTTTTTGAATATTTATTTAACTACTACAGCAGTTATATTCACTATCCATGATGTGTTATCATTACTGGAGAATGGGATGAGAATTATGTTTTTATTTGAAGTTTGTTGCAGTTCAAAAAACAAATACAACAGAATTACAAGAACAAAGTCCACATGTTCAGATGCAAACTCATATAATTTCTGATTTTAGGAGATACTTTTCAGGTCATCTTTCAATTCATAAAATTATTTATTTGATTAGAAAATAAAATATCTATAAAATTCTCATTAAACATAAACCAGCATGATTCTGTAGAAAAATAAAACAAAACTGGGTTGTTTGTTAAATACTTTCCACTATAAAAAATAGAATAGCAAAGGTTTATTGAAAGAATTTGGTATAAAACACATTTAAATTAAGACACATTTCATAAAGACACCCAAAGGACATGAACAAATTGTATTTAGTAACTAATTAGTCAAATCAAACCAGAAAATTAGACTCTAAACCTTAAAATAACAATATCATGGCAAGAAAAATCTAATTTTGATTCTTATATCATTTAATAGAATTCCAAAACTATTAATAAACAACAAATAAGATGAGGAGTTAAATAGACCCACAACACTGAGGTATTTTATGCTGCAAAAAACACGGAACAGAAGATTTTTCTTAATAAGTTTATACAGACGAAAAGGAAACTTTTAAACACTGCAAGTCCAAGAGGTGAAACATTTATGTAGATAAATATTTATGATCAGAAGTGTCTTAATCAAACTCTGGAACAAAAATAGTCCAATTTTATGCTTTACAGGTCTGCTCTGCAGTCGAGTGAGTAGGAGGCGGTTCACAGGGGGTCGAAGGAGAGTTGAAAATTTGATTACAGTCAAAGCTATCAAACTGGTCCAGTGAGGCACCTCTTACTGATTTGGATGCCCAATCAGGATGGGTCCTGAGGTCCAGGATGAATTTGACTGGTGTTTTCTGGAGCATGTAAGGGTCAAACGATATGCCACGGAAGAAGGCCTGCATTTTGAAACACTCCAGATTGCGAAGGCGGTTCACTGGATCTTTGCATAAAAGCTGAATCAGTGAAGAGAGAAGGTGAAAAGTGTGCCAACATTTTAATTCTACCAACTATAAGTGTTGGTAAATCAAGTTTACTGACCCCAGTAAGTAGTAAGATTAGAGCAGAGCTGAAGGTCTTTGGTAGAACATAATTAAAATCCATGACCCTCTTCCACATGCTAGTGTGGTCCGGCTCTGCAGCTACTGGAAACTGCACAGTGAAAAAGATACATACATAATAAATCCGCATCAGTATTTGAACACATGTAGATTTAATAAATTATTACCTCTCCCATCACCAGAGAGAACAACATAATGCCAAGAGACCACCAGTCTGCAGCATGGTTGTATGGACCCCCACGCAAAACTTCAGGAGCTGTTGAGACGAAACAGAAAAACTCATGATGACAAAATAAGACTGGAAAACTGGGAAGATGTGAAAATTAAACAAAGAGAAGAAAAAAAAACATAGACAACACAGAGAAGAGAACAAATGTTATTAGAACCAAAAGGTACATCACGGGGGTATTATTTTCACAACCGGGTCAGCTGAATCCAGAGGGAGGAAGACACAGGTGTGGCTCTAATGATGAAGATGGGGTTTCAATTCAGTCACAGGAAAATGAAATAAATAGTCAATACGAACTACACAGCCACTACTAAAAAGATATTCTCTTGAGAATGGATTTCATTTATGAGCTCTCACCCATGTATGGAATCGTCCCACATATAGTAAACGCTCGTCCTCCTCGCTTCAGGCGGCGTGAGAGTCCAAAATCAGACAAACGAAGGTGACCTGAATCAAGACAAAAACACACAGTGAAACTGATTTCCTTTTATATTCAGCACCAAATGTTTCTGTAAGTGTTTTGTGTATCTTTTAAAGCTGATATTTTATTCATAAATTTACTAAATATTTTCATTTTGTGGCCAGACAGACTCCTGATATTGTCTAAAGATGTGTTAGTTTATCTTACTTTTACTGTCACTGTTGTAGCTGGTCTGATGTAGCCTGTCTGACTCATGTTTCCTGTTTCCTATTTCTGTACAAGGTAATTAAACTGTTAATGTAACATAATTTAATCTATCGATGACAGTTTCTGAACGGTAAGATGGAAAGCCAAGCATTACCTCGATCACTTAATAGAATGTTCTCCATCTGAAAAGTCATACAAATGATAACCTTCAAGACTCAGAAAAATATATTTAAATAAAATCCAGCATTTTCAAATTAAATCATGCCTTTAGATCTCTATGAATGATCCCCATGTCATGAAGGAAACCTACAAAAGGCAAACACAAGACAAAAAGCAGTAGGTATGAGACATAAAAACAACTTAATATCCAATTTTACTAAAGAGCAAATTTGAACCATGACTTCTTCATAAACAAAAGTCAAAACCGAAGTTTAATATGATGACCACACACCCAATGCACTGCCCAGCTCTGCAGCAAAAAGCTGAACCTCTTCCTCCCCAAACTGGCCCTTCAGTGACCAGTAAGTGTACAAGTCTCCTGTGCTGCAGTAGTCCCACACTGCAGAGGATGAAACACACACATTTCTTAGGACTCTGAAACAAGATGATCAGCATAGTCTGAAATAAAAGATTAGTAACTACAAGAAAGAATACTTTTTCATTCCACATGTTGCTGGAGGTGGAAAATATCAAGAATGCAAGCCAAGTTAAAAACACACATGCTTTTGTTCTGTTTCTTGTAAGCTGAGTAACATTTAATACCAAATTTTAACACTGATATATAATAGTGTATAGTAGTAAAGATATAGTATATAAAGATAAAAACAGCAGATATGTTTTAACTGTGATTATAATTGGGGGAAAACTGGAGAGTCATGCAGCAGCTGCAGCTGCCCTGTGCTTTACCCAGCACTCTCATTAGATGGCAGTAAGCCTCTTTAAAACCTAGTGATTAGATTTGTTAGATTTGTTAGATTTGTTAGACTGCACGGTTGAACATCAGGGTACTTTGTGTTACTTTGGGTCCAGAGAGGGAAAAACTGAACTTGTCAGGAAGACAAAAAGGATAGCAGAGGAGAGGAGGGTCGAACTGTGCCACTGTTTTGTTTCTGTTAACTCACTAATGAAGAGGTGGTGCTGCGTCTGCCAGCAGTCCTGCAGATTGTGGATAAATGGGTGTTTGAGCTGCCGCTGCAATGCAACAGTCGACACACACAGATTGACAGTGAATATAACATTGAGATATGGATGGGGAGCTTAAAATGATTCAATTTCAGCCAGACTTGTTACTACATGTACATGTAATGCATCTGAAAGTGGAAGCAGGGACTGAATACTTTTTGTGCTTTATAATTATTAAAGTCTTGGCCTATTATTAAGAACTACAAAACTCTCGAGTTACATAGTTAAAGAAATTGCAGCAGTGCAACAAAAATATCACTTTTTACATTGAAATCCTCAGTAGATACAGTAAAAATACTTTAAACCTGGCCAGTGTTTATATTTTTTATTTATAATTTAAATAAACGGTTAATAACACTATTAATTAATAATGTAGCTGCCTGCGGATTTGAAGACACTAACCATTTAACCCCAAACGTTTAATGTATTTTTTAACAGTGCTGTATCATTAAATTGAAGTGAATTAAATGTTTTTTCTTCTTCCCCATCATCATCATCACTGGACTGAAGTTGGAAGTAAACTGATGCAAATAACTTTTGAAGCCAGTGAAGAAAAATGTTATTTGAAAAACTTCTATTTAAACTGGCACACACTTTCAAATGCAGACCCTGAAAGTTATCACATAGATGTTGAGAAACTCCTTAAATTTGTTGCAGCCGACAAAAATCCACCAAACAGAAAGCCAGATAGTATCTCAGCTACTGACTCGTGCACCATTTTAACAGCGCTGTTTTTTTTTTTTCAGGTTGTCCCCCACCTCCTGACACCATAATTGCTTTCTTTTAACAACAGGGGCTGAATTACTTGCACCAATCACCGCTTAACAAACGATATTTGTAGACTGTGTTATCATCTACTTTCACCGATGGGTTCTCACAGGAGTTATTTATTGTCAAATAAATGAATAAACACAATAACATTATAATATATTGTATCAATGTGGGCTTTATTAATGCAAAAAAGGTCAGAAAAGGAAGCAAAATCTGAATAGATTTACTTCTACTAGCTGTAAGGTAGCACTGCTTCTATTCTCTGACTTTAAAAGTATTCTACCTGAATGATGACTTCCTCCTTTGACTGCTCCAGTACTCCCTGCTTCAAGATCTCTGACTTAGGTAGAACCTATGCAAAAATGCATATTATTAGACTAAAATAATTTAGTGCCTTTATAACAGTGGAAATTCCTATTATACTAACCTTAACAGCGTAAATCTTCTCTTTACAGTTATCCTTTATTTTCAAAATAGGTCCAAATGACCCTTTAGCGATGAAGCCCAGGGTCTGTGAGCACAGAAGTAAAGTTACCTCTCTGTATCCTCTGCAGTATCTTTCATAAAAATCCACTCTTTTAGGCCAGAGTACCTGGAAATGCTCTCCTGCAGGATTTTTACAGTGTGGGAATTCTGGCAAGAAGACAGAGATGAAGGTTGGAGGGGCCTTCTCAGCGTCTGACATCTCACCGCCATCCTCTGGAGGAAGCAGAAGGTGGGAGACGGACGGTTGGAGGTCCATTTCCAAAGGCTGAGAAAATGTTGCAGAATGTCCGAGTCTGTGAGCGATGGAAACCCGGACATTTGAGAGGAACCCATGACTGAGTCGCCGCTGAGCAGATGATTGCTCTCTCTACATTTAATAGGAAAAGGGACATCAAAGAGTGAATACTTTTTATCGGGAGTGGAATGGAACTGACATCTTTATTCTAATACTACAATTTACTGATACATTTCAAAAGGTAAGTACTGCATTTTAATGTACTACATAGTACATCTATTGAGGAAATAAGAGCAAACAGGCATGTTGTGTACAAAGTTAATCAGCAGAACTCAACACAGGTTTGGAGCAGGTAAACATAGACATCTAGGATCTCTGTATAAGAGATAAAACTAATTCAACGCCACTTTAAAATCCCACATCATAAGTGTTTATGTTGAGCAGGAAAAAAATGAAGGGAAAAAAAAGAGAAAAAGGAAAAAATGAGAAAGTTTAAGTTTCTCCAAGAGGAAGGAAAAAGGGAAACCTGGATAATGGAATTTATGTTCCTCATAGAAACCTCCAAACTAGAGATAAATCAACTGTACAAATAAAATACTGAGGATATGAAATAAAAAAGGACTAGTAAAAGCTCCAGCGAGCATGGACCGTGGTACAGCAGTTAGCTGGAAACAAAGGTTAAAGTGTGGAGAGTGCTATGTTGATTGCACTGATAGCATGCAACAATCAGCATAGCATTTGGTGGAGGCAGTATGATGGTATGGGGAAGCATCATCTGTACTAGAATAACATGGCTAATTATTGGAAGTAATCCCACAATCTGAAACTGAACTCTATATTCTAACATGATGATGCTTGTCAACAAAGAGTGGATATTATCAGACAACCTCCAGAATATGAGAGTGGAGAGGATGGAATGGCCTCCCTACAGTAAAGACCTCAACCCCATTTAACACTGGTGGGGTCAGCTTGGTTTTGCTGTTCATGACAGAGTGACCAACACAACCACACTGGCTGATTTGTTACAAATACTGGGGGGGGGAGAGCCATCCCACAACAGTGTGAGCTCAAGCTGGTCACCACCAGCATGCGGAGGAGGTGCCAGGCTGTTGTGGCTGTGTATGGTTCTTCCACGCGCTACTGAGGCCCCTTTTTTTAAAATTTGTTAAATTGCCTATTTGTTTTGTTTCTTCAGCTTCAATCATCCAATCCAAAAATATGACACCACGCAAGAGTCAATAGCAAAGTTTAGTAATCAGTAAGACAGTCTGAACTTTCCCAACAAGAAATGTCTTGACTTTTTTTTCCTTGGAGAAATGCAACAGACATGCACTAATTTAAAATACTTTGTCACAACCATCCTTTTCATGGAGGGTTTATGTTTTGACAAAAATAATAGCAAAAAAGGTTGCATTGTCTTCTAGCTTAAGGAAAAGTGTTAGAAAAATAAAAAGAAAACTTTTCAGGGGATCTGCAAATGTACTAAATGTGCCTTGAATACGTAGATTCAGCCCATGTAAGAATAAATCTCAACTGACACCCAGAGCAGGCTGAGGTGGAGCTGTCCTTCATGGCACACGTGACAGACATCATGGACGCTTGTTTGTTATTTTGAATAATGTAATAACCTCAATGTATAAGTTAAAGCTAGGCAGCTAATTATATTTACTGAAAATAATTGGATTTTAAATAAAGCAAAGACAGCAATTAAACCAAAAGAATTTCAATGAGCTGCAACACAATGATTCAGGAAATTGTTAAGTTATATTATCAGAGTATCAGTTCGGGGTTTTTGTGCCTTTTTGGTGAAAGTATGGACTCATCTTTATGTGGCCAAGGAGCCATATATAAACACATAATTTAGATTTCACCTGTGTAGTCCATGCTCATCTTCCCTTTTCAGTCTTTCTCTCTCACGTACACACACAAATCTTAATAAAAGGGCTCAAATTTATCATCTAGGATCAAACGTACAATGCGCGTCATGCTACAGGTCAGGAGGAAGGTCAGCATCCACTGATCTAATCAGTTCATCTATTTCTGACTAATTAAAGGCGAGTTTCCATCACAGCAATAAGAGAGCGATAAAAAGAAAACATATACCAGGACTCGACACATTTGACAGTATTATAACAATAAATGGACATAAAACCCGTCTGTGTAACTGTTCAGGAAATCCCTCCATGACAGCTGTTTTACTAACGCCAAACAGAAACTCCCGCGTGCGATTCACTCACCTTCTCGCATTTGCTGATTTCACCGCCCATCGCATCCTCAGATTTTACAATTTCACTCCAAAACAAGTAAAAACGACAAAAACGGCTTCTTCTTTTTCCGTCTCGTAACATCCACGTGCTCGTGTTATTGTGCGTCTGAAGATGAAAAGCGCTCCCAGTCCAGAACGGGAAGAACTCGATTCCGCTCCAGTTAAAGCTGTCAGATCGATGATCTATCACCCTTCTGTTCCCCCAACTCACTGCGACCCACAGACCGACACAGAGAAGCTTTAACACTTTTATTGACTGATAAACAAAAAGCCACAGAGCTGATAGAAATGTGATAACAGCTGCTGCCACGTGACCCCAAATGAAACGTTAACTGAGTGAGATGACAAAAAAGCAGTTATACAAGTAGTCCAACAGAAAACATCTGTGGTTACAAAAATATCAAAATACTTTGCATAAAAAGTGCTGTAGTGTTAAAATTACAAAACACACATCCTGCCATTACCTGCAACTATTTTTCCCCCCATGATACCAACTGTCACATTTCACAACACACCAACATTGTTTTCTTCTTTTGCTGCTCTTCTTTAAATTGCACTGAGGTGAGGTACAGTAAAAGAACATGCTGAGGAATAAAGCAAATATAAAATCTGTTGCAGCAAAAGGCCATCCTGTCAGAGCGACAGTCATGCAGCCATGATCAACTTCCTGAAATGATAAAACATATTCTCATCTATTCTTCTTTTCTCTAGTTTAATCTAATTTATTTAGTTTATTCTAGCAGTGTGTTCCTGAGCCAGCAGGAAGAAATGTTCTCATTCGTGCATCGGCAGAAGAAACATGAACAGTGAAGTGCTAGCTGTACACTGTTAATCTTCCTCGCTACATTCAATGCAACCACAGTGGTCATTATTTCCAGAGTCTATGAAATGCAGAGTGACAGTTTACAGGCACAGAAATAAACAAAAAAAAAATATATATATATATTTGGTCATAATGGCACTCTGGTCATCTTGGAGATGCTTGGAAACTAATCAGGGACACAACAGGAGTAACTTTTCAAAAACAAGTTAAACAGGCTCATGTGGTACATTAAGGTATCCCCTAAATGACTTGAAATGCTTCCCTCATTTACAATCTGATTCACAATGTTGGAGTGATATTCTGACTCTAAACACGCGGCTGCTGCAGAGGCTCATTCAGCCAAGTTCTGGCTTCATGTTTATTGTTGTCACTTGCGTCGACTGAAGATGCTCTTCTTGCTGGAGCTCTTGTCTGCAGAGCTGAGGCCGATGAGGAGTCGGGCCTTTTCATCTTCCTCCTGTTGCTGAAGGCTGTTGTCTGACTTCCCTTCAGATGCTTTTCCTCGCAGGTCTGAGACTGAAGCTGGCTTCAGACGCAGCTTCTCCTTTATCATCTGAGCAGCAGGAAGCAATAAGAATCACTTCATAAATATTAAAAGTTTCAGTGCCAGAGCAAATATAAGCATTTTCTCCTCCAAGCTAGTCATTAATCCTCCTGACAGCACAGTCTGCAGCAAAAGATAGCACTAACTTGCAGAAAACACAAAACAAATTTTAAGTAGAACATAAGAGAGTATTTTATAAGCTTTTAAACATGTAAATGCTCAATAATTAAAGACAGTAAAGTTAAAATGTGTGTACCTGCGCTACAAGTGCTTTTCTGCTGTCCCTTTTTACAGCCATGGCAAAGTCGAGCCACGTCCATGTATTGTTATGGTACTCCAAACAAGGCAGAACCAGGTTCAGGTCTTTCCAGTCCACACTGCTCTTTTCTCCCTAAGGACACATTAGAAAGTAAAACTTAATCAACCAGTTTTTGATATTGGCAGAAGAGAGAGACAAGTTAAAAAATGAAGTAATTTAGCTACCTTTTCGGCAACAACTGCTGATTTACCCAGTCAATACAGGGTAAAAATAAAGACTAACTTTAGTAAATGTTAACTGTAGTTTAGCTGCATCCTAGTTTGTAAAGCTTGAAAGGCAAATATCTATTATTCTTTTTCACTAACATCAGCTGCTGAAATGCAGCAATAAGAACTCAAATCAGAAAACGGTTTGGGCCAACAGATGATCAATTTGCCATCTACAGCAGCAAACAGACATAACTGTAGCACAGATGGAGAGGAAACAGAGGAAGGATGAACACAGCAGCAGCTTTACTGCATGTGAGTGGCCTGAGTGAATGTTATGCAGTCAGTCACCCATTGAGTTGAAGATAAACAGGAGTTGCAAAAGGTACAAAGACTAACTGCAACATAAACACAGATACAGGAAACAAATGAGTGTGTAAATCCCTGTGGCTTACTGCAAGAATGCTAAAGTAAGGTAGCATTGTTTTGTGGTGAAACTTCACAACTTAACTAAGCATTTGTTTAACCAAAATGGTACAAACATATAGGCTCAGTATAGATCACAGTTCTGGATGTGTAAATGAACTACACAGGCTAAAACAATTTTGAGATTTTCATTATAAATATTAGTATGTACTCCATCATATGACAAACATTTGCATGAATAAAGGTAGTTTGTATATTTTTGGCATGAATAAACAGGACTAGGACTTGAACCCAAAGCTTCAGCTGTACACTGGGCAAAAGAAATTACATCTATATGATGTGACAAATAAATTCATTAAATTATATATATCAAAGTCAGCTGAGGAGCTACTTAAATTACAGGTTTGTTAACTACTTCTTCCTTATAAATTACTATTTGCCTGCATTGTGTCCAGAGTGTAGATACTGTTATTCCTCCATAAATGCTCTGAATTTTGCATTCTGAATGATACCATTCGAACAATGACTGGTGTAGCTCATCAGCAGCCGTCATGTGTGGGAACCCACCTTGTAGCTGACACACAGAGGCACTTGTGGTATCTTGATGTAGATGAAGGAGTTGTTCATAGCAGCTCGCTCCTTCATCTTGTCAATATCATCAACTGGATGCTGAGGAAGGAAATGAGACACTAATTAGTTTGTCTAGCAATGTCTTCCTGAAAATCTGAGCCAACACAAAAGGTTTCACCACCTCTGGAGGTTTCCTAAATGACCTCCTGACGCCGGCACTGCGGTTCAGTCCCTGGGTGACACTTTTGCTGGGGCCCATAGCACCCATGGTGTCCTCTGACAATTGCCGGGGCTTGACAGTGATACCTGTGACACAGACCACACTAGCATCAGCACTGTGGCCACTGTGTAACTTCACCCTTTACTCCCACAGAGTCCCTCACACACATATTTCTCAAGGTCACATCCAGAGCGAAAGAGCCTTTCACATTTCAGAGGGATGCCATGATGCAGGGGTAATTCAACACTGCATGTGTGGCAGAGAAAATGGAAACTATTGATTGGTTTGTTGGTATAAAATGCAGATTGGTGATCACACAGAGAGACTGGAGAGGAAATGTTACTCATCTAACTGCTTTAATGATGCAGAAACATACCAGTGGTGACCAATCTAAACTTGTCTTCCTCATCAGTGACCTCCTCCTCTTCAACATTCCTTCCTGGGAAGAAAAATCCCATCATTCGTTTGAAGAACTGGTACATGAGCTGGATAGTGAGAGGCACCACGTTCACCTGATGAGATGGGAAAAGCTAATGGTTAAAAATGTATCCAGCAAAACAGACTTTGTAAAGCTTTCAAAGTGGATGCGTGTGACATTTCTCACCTCAAAGTGTTCCTTCACAGAGATTCCTCCCACAGGGGGGCGCACTTTGCTGAAGATACGCAAAGCAAACTGGCGTCCCAACTGACAATTACTCTGGGGTCGAAGCACAACCTAGGGAAAAAAAGGGGATTTGAAAATAAAGACCCAGGAATAAATGGTTTTAAAACACACAACAGAGCATGTTACTAATAATGTGAAAACAGTAGGATCAACACCATAAGGTTAAGTGATTTTTTATAGCTCATTGGCCTTGAGTGTACATGCAACACAGAATATGGAACTGAGGAGCCATTGAGCAATCCAAACTGGACAAACAAGATGGGGTCAACACGAACATCATGGTTTTGTCGCTTTATTAGCACTGTACATACCCTCACACGCTGCACAGAGGAAACCAGGCATAAATATGTTAACACAGGTTAACTTCCCTCAGCATCAATTTCAAAAAGATATTCATAAATAACACTTTATGTTAGCTGAAGAGGGGTAGTATTGAAATTTAAAGTGGGCTTAGTATCAATATCAGTATCAAAATTAAAACAAATAAATAAATAAGTGAATAAAAAAGCATATACAAGTTAATGACATGAGAATCAGCTTATATTTCTTTCAGATTAAATATAAAGTGATGCAAACTGAATAATTTATTTACCTTGTAAGCTGCATTTGGCAGCAGGTTGTTCATTGTGAACCACCCAAGTTCCAAGAGATGCTCCGCTGTGTCATCAGACTTGTTCAGCTAGGAGGAGAAAATGTCAACATTTACAATGCAGGAGTGTGAAATCCTGTACTTTCTAAAGGAGAACATTATACACCACCGGTTATCCTCAGGTAGTTCTTAAAAAATGTAGAAAAAATAAATAAATCAAGCAATGAACAGAGAGCCTACAGGGACGTCTTTACCAGCCTCTGCTCACCTTACTGTACATGAATCGCTGCAGCTCCAGCTCAGCAATGCCAAGCTGTCCATCTTCTTCAGTCAAACACCAGCGGGCCTGGGCAAAGTAGATCTCAGTCCTCCTCGCCACACTTACATCCTCTGGAGGCTTACGCAGCTCCAGCTTGTTTGCCCGTTGCAGCTGGAAGTCTTTGAAACACCTGGATGACATAAGAAGTTTATTGTTACTGGTGTGCCACTGTCTTCTCGTTACTGGACATTTAGGAGAAAAGACGTGAGACCTAATGAGAATATTGAGTTCTTCACTCTTCATCTGCATGTCGGTCTTCTCCTGGTTCAGCTGGTTCTGCAATCGGAAGTTTACCTCTAACAGCTCGTCTCCGCTTACTTCTTCAGTTTGAGCCTGCAAGTTGAATAAAGAAAGACATGTAGCTTTTTCATGATAAATATTAGACATTCTGGATTTGTTGGCAGAAATACATCACAAAAAAGTTGGAATGGGGCTGTCACTGTCTAGCATCTCCCTCTTATTTTAAGAACAGTCTGTAAACACAGGAGGCCAGCTGTAAAATGTTTCCAGTTTGTTAAAGATCTTGCCTGCAGACAGGCAGGGATCATCTTGACAGAGAACAGAACAAAAGGCAGCCAACAGCCAAGAAAGAGCTTTGAAATGTCCTTCAAGAAACCTGGAGAATAATTCCTGAAGACTTCTTCAAGAGATTATAAGAAAACTTTCTTTAGTGGGTTTAGGCTGTGTTGAAGAATAACACATTTTGCCTCAGCAAATGTTAAACTTATAGCTCATTAAAATATTACAAACACTGTCTTTGCCTTATTTGCCATACTTTCATTTACAATTACATGTTTCAATAGATCGCTGAAACCATGTTCTGTTTTCTGTGAAATATATAAAGAAATCAGGGGTAGTTACAGATTTTTGCACAGTACTAAATTTTAAAAGAGATTTTAAAAACAAGTAAACAGTTTCGTTTAAAATGATTAAATTGGTTCAACTGGTCTGTTATTTGTTATTTAATGTCGGTTCAATACTGTCACTGTCTTTTCCTCGTAAGTCATTTGTTAATCTTTATCTGGTAAATTCAAGTAAAATACAATATATTTTTCAGATATGTTTTACATTAAAATGCAAATTCAGAGTGAATTATAGGCTATTAAAATGCTTTAGCTTACCCTGATATTGGAGTAAATCTGCTTCTCAAGGCGTCTAATCTGAACGAGGTGCTGCCTGACTGCCTCCTGCAGATGTAAGATGCTGCTACGCTGCTCCTCTGGGTTGCTAGAAATTTCCAACTGAAACCGCACACGCTGCTTTTTCTCACTGTGCTCCTGAACACACCACATAGAAGATAAAGACACAGAGAAAGCAACGATAAAACAGTCACATTTAAACAGGAATCTTTTGTAAACTGTGACCATCAGTTAGCTGATTCTCCTGTCTACCTTGCGTCTGGGCTCCACGTGTAACAACAGGTTGTTGACAATGTCCAGTATCATGGCATACTGAACGGGGTTCGTGGATATCTCAAGGTCATGGTGAATGAGAGTGAAGGTGTCCACAGCCCCTAGGAAAAATAAAAACACAGGAGCATACTGTAAAAGTTGTTGAAAATCACATCACAGATTTAAAAAAAGTGTTGTCTTCAGGTGATCAGACATACCTGCCTGTTTTTTCAGCAGGTCCTCCTTTTCATGGTTGTTTCTCAGTTCTGGTGGTTTGATCTGTGTGGCCAGCTCAGGGTTGATGTCATGACTGTAACTGATGTAGTGCATCCGGCAGCTGCAGCGCGAGATAATACGCTGAACTTGCTGAGATTCATTCACTTGTGCAGGCTGGTTCCAGTCTATGGTTATCAGACAGAAAATTTAACTGTAAATCTCAATCACTTTCTCTCGTTACAGCTGTGAGGTCAGCATTCTCTTGTGTACTTTTGTTTGGAAACAGGAAGAGTCTTGTTGGTGTCGTTTCTCACCTGTAGTGGTGCTAACCATTCCTCCTACTGCCTGGCCACTCTCCATCAGCTCCAACACTGAGTCCAGATTACGCTGCCTGTGCTCCTCTATGTTTTTTACCTGAACACACACACACACACACACACAAAAAAAAAAAAAAAAAAAAGCTTGTGATAGAAAAGCAGAACTTTTGGTCATATACCACAGCAATTCGATTTTCACTTTAATTTCCCTCAATGTAGTACACAGCAAACCTGTAAGTTACACCCCCTTTTCCCAAATAAATAAGTGCTTCTTACAAAGCCCTTACATGTAGCTGCCAAAAATTTATCACCGTTTTCAGCCATTCAAACCCTCAAAACCACACAAGACAATACAAAGTTAAAAAAAAATTGCACTTAACTTTAATAGTTTTTGCACTAATCAGCATGAAATTGTCTTCTGTCAGCATCCTCCATGGCTCGCTACTGACTACCACTTTAATTTCAATTTTAAAACATCTATTCAAGTAAGGTGAAACTGTAAATGTCATTACCCCAAAGCACAGATGTCACTACCACCTCTAATGCTTTGCAACATTTAAACAATGTCGGATGATGAGCGAAATGGTTTTCTCTAATACTATACAAACCAAGACAGCCGTTGTCTTTAAAGTACCATTAATGTTACCAAAGTGGTTAATGGTGTGAATCTAACAACTCATACAAATCATATTCTGGGATAGACTGATAAAATGCAGTCTATTCTATTCTATTCTATTCTACAGTCATTTAGCAGATGCTTTTATCCAAAGCGACTTACATTTGAGAGTAAGAACAACACAAGCATGAATTCAAACAAGATGGGACGTCATAATTAAGTGGTAGTCAGACTGCTGTGAGTCCAGTTGGACACAGGTGCTGTCATGTATTGCTAGAGGCAGTGCATATATATATATATATATATATATATATATATATATATATATATATATATATATATATATATATATATATATATATATATTTATTTATTTATTTATTTTTTTTTTTTTTTTTTCTTCCCATAGTTTTTTTGTAAGTCATTTTGTTTAAACACAAGATCACAAATTAATCACACAATATCATTTTCGCTGGCAGAGCGTAACTGTCGAGAGGGAGTGTAGCTCTGGATTAAGGAGTGAAGGTAGACCAGAGCCGTTTGGGTTATTGTTTTGTAAGCCAGAAGCAGAGCTTTGAATTTGATGCGTGCTGCAACTGGAAGCCAGTGGAGAACAATTAGCAGCGGAGTGACATGAGCTCTTTTGGGCTGGTTGAAGACCAGACGTGCTGCTGCGTTCTGGATCATCTGCAGAGGTTTAACTGAGCATGCAGACAGGCCAGCCAGTAAGGAGTTGCAGTAGTCAATGCGTGAAATGACCAGAGCCTGGACCAGGAGCTGTGCCGTGTGTTCAGTCAGGTAGGGTCTGATCCTCCTGATGTTGTAGAGAGCAAATCGGCAAGATCGAGCAACCGAGGTAACATGGTCCTTAAAGGTCAGCTGGTTGTCTACCATGACACCAAGATTCCTGGTAGAAGACGTAGGCACAAGCATGATAGCGTCAAGCTGCACGTTTATCTGTGGTGGTAAGGAAGGATTGGCTGGAAAGACAATGAGCTCCGTCTTGGACAGATTTAGCTAAAGGTGGCGATCCTTCATCCATGTGGAGATATCAGCAAGGCATGCTGATATTCACATTGAGACGGTTGTGTCGTCAGGTGGGAAAGAAAAGAAAAACTGAGTGTTGTCTGCATAGCAGTGGTAGGAGAAGCCATGAGAGTTAATGACTGCGCCAAGTGAGGAGGTGTATAGTGAAAAGAGAAGAGGGCCAAGCACCGAGCCCTGAGGCACCCCTGTTGTCAGCCCATGTGATCTGGACACTCCCCCTTGCCAAGATACTTTGAAGGATCTTCCTGTGAGGTAGGACAAAAACCACGAGAGGACAGATCCTGAGATGCCAAGCTCCAAAAGTGTGGAGAACAGTATATGATGGTTGACCGTGTCAAAGGCAGCAGACAGGTCCAGCAGTATGAGGACTGAGGATTGACCAGCGGATCTGGCAAGCCGTAGGAAATCAGTAACTGACAGGAGAGCAGTTTCAGTAGAGTGGCCTTGCCTATAGCCAGATTGATATGGATCAAACAGGTTGTTGTCTTGGAGGAACTGTGAGACCTGACTGAAGACGGCATGCTCTAGTAATTTAGACATGAATGGAAGCAGTGAGACTGGCCGGTAGTTTTCAACCTGGGCTGGGTTGAGTGTGGGTTTCTTCAGCAGCGGGGTAACTCGAGCTTGCTTGAAGGCAGAGGGAAAGACACCGGATTTAAGAGAGGAGTTGATAATATGGGTTACTGCAGTTTTGATTGTAGGTAAAATACTCTGTAGGATGTCAGAGGGAACACGGTCAAGAGGATAGGTTGTGGGTTTTGAGCTGACTAGAAGTTTAGAGACTTCGCCCTCATTTAGAAAGCGGAAAGAGCAGAGTGAGGCACCAGTAGTAGTAGTAGTAGTAGTAGTAGTAGTTTGGTAAGGCTGAGTTGGTCTGGTTCAGTGAATTGGTTACTGATGGTAGCAACCTTTTCAGTGAAGTAGGAAGCAAACATTTCTGTAATCAGCACAGTGGGAGGCTGAGCAGGTGGTGGAGATAGAAGAGAGTTATGAACAGTTGTCGTGTGTTGGGAGCATTGCAGATCTTGTTCTGATAAAAGGCTATCTTGGCTGCCTTAAGGCTGGTTGTGAAAATTTCAAGTTTTATCTGGTACTCAGACAAGTCAGTGGGCTCTTTTGATTTGCGCCACTTTCTTTCGGCAGCCCCGAGTCCGGCTTTGTGCTCCCTTTTAACCTCTGTGAGCCACGGACTGGGAGGATTTTGTCCAGCTGGTTTTGACACCAGAGGATAGAGTTTGTCCAGAGAGGAGGAGAGAGAGGAGCAGAGTGTTTCTGTAGCCTCATTAACAGACAGTAAGGAGAAGTCTGAGTGGGAAGGGAGGGTAAAGTAAACCTCATCAGACAGCTGTGTAGGTCTGAGGGATCTTAAGTTTCTGCGGTAGGACACCATTTTAGGAGCCGCTTGATTGACATGAGGAAGGAAGACAGAGAATTTAACCAGGAAGTAGTCTGAGAGATGCAGCGGGGTGACAGACAGGTTGGCTGTGGAGCAGTTTCTGGTCAGCGCCAAGTCAAGAGTATTTCCAGCTTTGTGTGTTGGAGGAGTCTGTACCAGTTTGAGATTGAAAGAGTAGATGAGAGCCAGAAAGTCAATTGCTTGTAGTTTGCTAATGTGAATGTTCATGTCTCCTATGACAATTAGTGGTGTGCCATCATCAGGATTTCCTTGAAATCTAAATCTTAAAAATTTTTCCAACCAAAGAAATTATTTTAATTATTAATATAAAATTAGCAATAAATTAAATCACAAAAACTGCACTTCTCAAAGAAAATGAGGAAATGGTAATAAACTATTATTGTGTACTTGTTAAAATGTTATAGTGTTAGAACTTTCCACCATCCGGTGACTACCAGGTGAGAGCTAAGCCTACCTCTAGCCACAGCTGCCTGTCCTCTTGCTCCGAAGGGTTGAGCTCCATGGTGGCAAAGTACTGCATACCATCCAGCAGACACGTCCAGGTGGTCTTCTGCTTCAGTGTGTCGCTGTACCAGGCAGGGTGGTGTTCACACTGCAGCAGCTGAGCCTTTGCTGCAGACACTAACACACATCCTGCCGTTTCTGTACCACGCAGCATCATCTGGGTAAACATAAGAAAAAAAGAGGAGGATTAAAACGCCAGAATGCACCAGATAATCTCCTCTTCATTAAAGGGTACTGTTAAAACTGCTAAAATGGGCTCAAACTTTTAGTCAACAGTGAAAACAAACAGGAACTTACATGGACTTCGTGTGAAGCTGTGGTGTGAGAACTAAAACTGTCATTATTGATGACCTTACCTGACAGTTGACCAACTCAATGAACCAGTTGCGGTTATATACATCATCAGTCTGACAGGCTGCGATGCCGCATAGCTGGTCGCTGACACCCGAGTCCTCCTCTGAAAACACCACAAACTTGTCCGTTTCCTCAATTAGCTTCTGAAGCATTGATGTCCCTAAAAAAAATACATGTAAAATACATGTAAAAAATACAAATTAATGTGGGAACCATAATACTTGGCATATGTCTGTTTTTTTTTTTCACAGGGAGGGAGACTGACCTTCATTTTGACTTTTTTCTGCACGACTGAGCGTGGGTACAACTGGTGTGGTAGGTGCAGTCATAGGAGAGTAGTTGGAAGGTGAGCGTTTGAGCTTCTTGGTCTGCAGCTGTGTGTCAATTTTCAAACCCTTCAAAGCTTCAGTGGAGAGATTTCTCTTTAGCACAGATGCCTTTTTATACCCGTCATAAAGCCCAAAGGCTATGTTTCTGTTTGTGGTGGTCCAGGAAGCACGCAAGTCCACCAGACGTAGTTTGTGAGTGTAAGGTGCATTCGTTTCATCCTTTGGGTTCACCTCCTGTCAGAAACCATTGGAAAAAAAACTTGATAATTTATTCAGCTACTCTAAAAAATAGATCTGTACTCCAAACTCGGGGCTCTGGCCTTTACCTCTTCCATACGGTTGCTCTGTCGCTGGTAGCTGAGGGAGGACAGACTGAGCAGATGAGTCTTCTTCACCTGGGCATTCATCTGGTGGTCGGCTGTCTCATCCCAGGTGGAAGCCATCAGGTGAACGGTCACATGGGAGAGTTCACTAACCATCTGAGTCACATTCCATTCAGAGATCAGCCTCCTCATCACAGTGCCAGCTGAAACGTCACACAATGTTAAAAAAGATTACCATTTCATGCAATGTTGGGAGTCTAAGCCATCCGCAAATAGTAATTTAATAAATAATATGAAGTTTACCCTGTGGAATAAGTCTCTGTGTCCCACGAGTAAAGACATGGCCTTTGTTGCACTCCACTTGGATTCCTTTCTGCTGAGCAAAGGACGCCCAGTAATGTACCTAAAAGAGATACAAAGAGTAATGAATAAGGGGGAATATGATGAAGAAAGAAAAACTAGAAGCACTCAGAGAGTGCAGATCTCCACCAAGCCATTGTAAAAGAAAATTTTGGAAATGATATTGGCCATTATTTCTTTTTTTTAAACGCACAAGCTCTAATGCCAAAATTATTCCCATCTCCACTTAAAAAAAAATCCTATGAAAAATTCCTGGATCCTGGTGGTGATCTGGATCACCCCCAAAATTAAATTACTTATTTCTTATTCCATTTCTTAGATTTCCTGAAAACTTAATCAAAAATTGTCCATAACTTTTTCAATTATGTTGCCAACAGTCAAACCAAGCCAACGAATGGATGACCTCCACCTTGGTGAAGGTAATAAAAAAAGCTTACTTGTAGTTGTGGGAAAGCAGCTGTGTAGGACATCTGTTTGTAGTGCTGACTAAGTTTTTTGCGGACTGGCCTGAGGCTGTGGAAGAGCTTGCCTCTGCAGATTGGTCGCGATACACTTGTCCAGGTGGCCCAGAAGTTTTGCATCCAGCGTAAAGTACTGCTGTACAGCAGGATTCTAGGCTGGGAAGGTTCTACCGGTAAAAAAAAAAAACACAGGAATCAAAGCAATGACATGAGTTTGAGTTGGAGATTTAGCTTAGCTGGATCTAAAAGAGTTGCACAAACCAGGGCCACAATGCTGGTTAAGGTCCATGGTGATGGAAAGGTTGAGGTTCTCGGAGCGAAAGGCTCTGTAGGAGTCATGAGGCTGTCCTGAAGTCACGTCTCCAATGTTCTCTGCACAGCAGAGCATCACAGCGTGGTGATCATGAGGGTTGCCATGGCAAAGCCACTGGAGGTCAAGAGTCATAAACAGGTTGGGAAGGTGTAGGAAACGGATATCATCATACCTAATGTGGAAAACAGACTTTTATTACTATCTGGGCACAAAAATGCAAATACCATTTTCTTGAGCCCAAGTACCACTACTTACTTTGATGCTGTTCTGACATTTACATCCAAATCCCCTGTAAAAATAAACTGCCCAGGGTTCCAGTCAAAGTTCAGCTTGATCCACTCCCAGTGCAAGTTTTCTGTAGTGTTATAAGGGTCCTGGAAGAATACAAGCCTAAGTTAATAAAGGGATGTTTCATAAAAGACTTACGTTGATAGAAAAGTGGGCTTCTAATCAATCAAAATATTTAATCATGATTAATTTCCATGACTGAGTTAACTCTCGATAAATCGCGTATTAATTTGCCTATTTACTTTTTTTAATTGTGTTTTTAATACTTCTGTAAGCAGTTTTGTACTTGTAGTTATAGAATAAGGCACTTTGGTTACTTGCTACACACTTGAGGTTGAATGACTTTATAAACATACACAGACACACTTGCACACACACACACTCTCCCTCTCATACCACTTCTGACAGCCTCTCCTTAATTTAGAAACAAACATACTATAATGAGGAGTAATCGCCTGCTGTACTCTAGCACCTTTTCCAGCTTCTTTAGTTTATTCTAATCAGTTGCTGAATAGCTTGCTGCTTGTAGAATTATCAGGACGTCTCGGCTGGAAGCTATCATCACGGACCGTCTTTAGGGGAGAAGGAGGGCTCTCTGAAACAGCTGGGTGCTTGCACAGCAGGTGGTATTTAACATCAACGTACTACAGCGGTAACTCAGTTCACACTGACAGTAAATAATAAAATTTTCTTGTCCAGAGAACCATCTTTCAGAGCTTTCAAACTAAACTATCCATGTAAAAGACCCATTCTGTGTCCATTTCTGTCCATTTTAAAACCACAACAGTATTTCTATCACTTCCTGAAACTACGCAGTGTGTTGCTCGTGCATTAAAATAAATAGAGTTGTTGAAATTAATTTGCATTAATGCATCATTAACAGGTTAACTTTGACAGTTCCATACAGAAAAGACAACCTGACAGAAACACGAATTTACTAAAAGTCTCCTAGTACAGATAAAGTACAAGATGCATTTACTGGGAGCTTAGTTTGTGAGAAATGCAGTGTTTTACCTCTGTAGCTAGCTGATGAAGATTTGCATGTTCAATGTTCATGACCCAGCGTCCATGCAGAAGAAGACGGCTTTTGTCCCACCAGGCCAGAGGAGGTGAGGGGTCAACTGTGGGTTTGGTCAGCAGGTCGACCGACTGGCCAATCAGAGTCCAGGCAGGGTCCCAACAAGGCCCCCACACAATGGTGTACAGAGAGATGTTGGCTGCAGAGAAGTAGTTTTATTATTAGATGTAAACATTACACAACAGACACAACATCTGCTGTAACTTACATTTAAAATCATAGTAGAACTTGAGAGGGGGCATATTTCTGTGGACTGTCACATCTCCCCATGGTGGACCAAGTGGGACAGTCACTTTGCGATGAGCTCTTGACTGACCATCCTGCTCTGTCCCAATCAGACGACCAGATAAATCCCAGTCTCGGATCTCAAAGAGGTAGCGAGGGTAATCCCGAATTCTCACTGGCACAAATATAGCAAAAAAAACACGAGTCACTTTCAAATATAAAATGTCCAGGCTAAAATAAAGTTGTTTTTTTTCTTTTTTAAAAAAAAATATTTTTTTCAGATTAGTCAGACTTACCCAGAAATGCAGAGAGTTTAAACTTGACAGCACGGCACCACTGAACTACCAGTGGGAGTCCATCTCTGGGGAAGGGACTGACTCCATCAATATCTCTCAGCTGCTCTCTCACCCTCTCTGGTCCATGAAGAGATTGATCAGCCAGGACCACTAGCTCCAAATCTGACACAGTCCAGGTTAGCAGAGACTTCCTCATCGGCGTGTTTGTATAGAGGCGCCGTGAACGCTGGATGTAGATCTCAATATGCTTTTTCTCCAATGAGCTGTAAAGCTCTTCTATCTTTCTGGCAGGCAAAAGTTCTCCATGCTGCTTCCGCAGATCTGCCACCTTCTTATCCAGTAGCTGAAGACGCTTTGCACTTTCTTTGCTCTCATCCTTCATCAGCTCATAGTTATCTCTTAGCTTGATTTCAAATACATCATCCAGGAAGACAAACGAGAACTGGCTAATTTTGAAAACAAGGTCAGGAGGCAACTGTTGGACTGTGGCGACCTGGCAGGAAGAGTGGAGAGTCTTCAACCACCTCTGCACGCTAACAACCATGTCAAAAGTGTTTGAGAAATTGTACTGATAGGGAAAATCAACTGCCACAGATGGGCAAGCAAGGACCCAGACACGGTTATGAGGAGTGGTGAGGAAGGGGAACGTGTCTCTGTGCAGCTGCATCTCAGTCAACTCATCATGCATTTCCACATCTAGTCCATTAAAGGAGACAACGTTGTTGCCATCGAAGTTGAAGATAAGCAAAGGGGAGCGTATGTGCATGGAGCCAATGTGCTTTGAGACTGTGAGGGCATCAGTGTGCAGCAGAATGTAATTTTGTTCACTAACGTGGGCTGTTAATCGAGTTGAACCCATTTCAACACGAACAGACAAGCTTTTACTCTGTCCGGACACAGCCTCACTCTCCAGAGGTGGGACTGGTTTCTTTTCTTCTGACTCTCCACAAAGCATACACCAACAAGCCTGTGCTTCGGTCATGTGCTGATATAAGACCATGTGGTCTGGTGGTGTCCACTCAACTGTGAGATCCTCTTCACACTGAACCTGTTAAACATACAGATAAAGTTACAATATCAACACAGAAATTTGCTCAGATCAGAAAAACTGAAGATATTATTACCTGTAAAGTGTGGGTGGTGACATGATACCAGACTGTTATTGTGGTGAGTTTGATTATAGGATTGGGAGTCTGGGATGCGGGGCAACATGTTTCCATATTTTCCATGATAGTCTTAACTATGGACAAGCTCACACCCCCTAGAGACACCCTGGAGCTCTCAGCAGAACTTAGGACTCCGACAGTGTCCATCCGCAAAGACACCGCTCCTACAGGTATCACAAGATCATAAAAGACAACAGGTGAAGACCAGCACAGCAGATAATTGTGTTTGTTATGGTGTTTGGGCCAACAAAATAATAAAGATGTGTATTTGTATGAAAAAACATTTCCTTTCACAAATGTATTTGTCATTTGTTCAAACAAAGTACCAGCTAATTGCTTTCTCCATCCATTAAATACACATACAAATCATTTTAATCTGGGATCCATTTAAGATAAAGATTGACTTACTGATTTTCTGCAGTTTTTCCACTATTTATTTACTCTACATCAGTCCAGCACTTTCAATTATTAGGCATCGGAGATTATAAATGAAAACGTTTTACATGAAGACCTTGAAATATTCATTTGGTATGATTTGGCCATCAGAGGTATCATCACATCAAGCATTAGTAAAAAGGATGCCACTCTTGCAGACAACTTAATTCTACATTCTTAAAGATAAACTACTCCGCAGCACGTTATTGGTTTAACTTAAGCTGAATGGCTCATGTAGATTAGTTAAAAAGAAGCACCTTCATGACACTGAATACATCGCTAACCCATCAATCTCACGTCATAAGTCAAACAAATTCTAAAAGACGTCCTTGGACATTTTTAAAGCCAAAGTGCACCTGCCTCCAACACAAAGAGATTCAGTGCACATTCCCCTAGAAACAAATCTTGTCAGTTAAACTACTGCAACTAAATCCTATTTGGCTATCTTTCAAATATGGCTTAAAATTGTTAACCAATTATCAGAGCGAATGGTAATACTTCTAACCATTGTAATCTCCACTACAAACGGTGTCATCTCTTCAGAAAGAAAAAAAACATCTCTGCCTCAAATTATTATACACAATTATTAAATATGTCCTGAACAGAACGCTGTTACTGCAAAACTTCTTACCTGCCACACTGGAAAGTGAGAACACATTAACATCTTCCAGGCAGCAGTCCAGCTTAAAGAGCAGGTGCAGATGTGAGGAGGTGACTGGCTGGACAGTTTTTTCACTAGAGGGAGACAACGTCTCTGCATCCAGCAGCTGTGGCTTTGTGTCACTAGTAACACTCATGAGTGACAGCAGACGGGACAGACACAGAGCACAGGTCTCTGAAAGCTCCACTTGCAGGCCCTTCAGACTGGACTCCAGGCTAAGACTCGGGGACTGGCTGCTCGACTCAGCATGAGGTCGGTTATAGCTCCCCTGAAAGAAATTGAAGATTAAACATTTAAGTCAGTAAGTAAGTTATTTAATAAATAAATAAGTATCTCACTAAACATAGGTTTCAAGTTCTGATTTGTTACAGACATAATTTGCAGATGGGAAAAAATGGCATTTTTAAATCCTGACAACAATCCTGACATTAGTTGTCTTGTCATGCTCCAAGTGATGTAAGTGGGAAGTGACATTTCAGCACTCAAATCATGTAATTGTTTTACAACTACATCCAACTATAGATACAAAAAGTAAATAATTATTAATAATAATACATGAGTTAAGAGAGCTGGATCTGTCCTGGGCTGATCACTGGACTCCATTAAGGAGGTGGTAGATAGATGGAACAATTCCACCCACCCAATGCATCCTGCTGTAGTGGCCTTGAGCTGCTCCCTCAGCACAAGATTGCTACACCTCCAGTGCCGGAAGGAGCTACCGCCAGTCATTCCTGCCTACAGCCATCAGACTATATAACAGCTCATCTTGCTTGTGCAGCTGTATTTAATGGCCAAAGACTCACAAGATCTGTTACGTTACAACCAACTGTATATAATCAAAGCTATACAGACATTTATGTTTGTTTGTTTTTTTAATCTTTTTTGTAAAATCAAATGATTTCCAGATATTAAATTTGATGGTGCACTGTAAACCATACCAGGATTAATCACCAAACACTATGTTTTTTTTTTTTGTTTTCAAGCAGTGATGGTAGATATATACGCTGCTTTTGCCACATACAGAATCATCCTTTCACTGGTTTATGATACATTTTATATAGTCCGAGGGCTCTTTTGCCAATGTTGTAACATCAATTTACAAGTTGTTCCCACAATACAAACCATCACTACACATACAATAATTTATAGCCCTACCTGAAGACTGAGGGAGTCAAGAACGAGTGCTTCACCCCAAACATGTTTACCAGGTGGGTGGGGAGCCTGTTGAATATGAGACCCTTGACCCACTCTCCACCAGAAGTTGTCCAGGGACAGTGAAGCCCGCTGGTGCAGATTCTGGGACTCTGAGTTCTCTTTGTCAACTTTGAGGTCAAGAAGATGCTGCAGCTCTACACACACAAAGACGAGGCAGACACAGTACAATGTTACATGGAGGTTTAAAGATTTAAAGTTGTTGCAGTGCAGTGATTTAAGTTACTCTGAATAAGTCATTAGAAGTATAATAAGGATGGGTTGACAAACAACATTTAAAAGAGCACTCTGAAGAAAGACTAATCTAGTTTCTAGTTAGGGCTATCAGTCATTGCCTACAGAAAAAAACTTCACTAAAAGGAAAACGTGCAATTGAATGAGAGACCAACAGTTTGTTTCATTTTGTGACATAAACAAAATAATAAGACATCCACCTGCATTGCTGGGCCTGCGTGTGTGTACACAGCACATACCTGCATTAGCAGAGATGAAGCCTAAAGCAAAAGGCGTGGTGTCTCCTAGCTGAACAGATACATTGACGTTGGACACAGAAGAGGTGATCATCACAGGAGCATCCAGGTGAGGGAGGCGCCTGAGGAAAACGAGGGCGGGCAAATAATCGAATGGACTAGACAATACAATAAGGTAATGGAAAAATAATACAAAGTGAGTGATACACAAAATGGAAAAGGAAAAGAAGGCAGGACAGAGTACAGAAAATTATTTTCCTGGCGGTGTGGTTTTTTTTAAATAAAGCAGTAATTTATCAGAATAACAATTTTCCAGAAAACATATGGAGAAATGCAATGAATCATGTGCTTACTAACCCAGCAATAAAAGGCTTTAGTGTTTTGTTTTGTTTTTTGTCCTTTTGTTGATTACCTTTTCTGGTGCATTTTCTTTCTGTGGATTAGCTGTTCCCATGGCACCAGGTTTAACCAATGGAAGAACTCCTGGTGGCGGTAGTGGATGATGCAGGTGTTGACAATGAATGACCCTGAGATATCAAGTAATGTAACCTATATTGACAAAAAAAAAGACAAAGACAGAAATATGAGTATCTCCAGCCAGATTCACACATCAGCACCAACTCCTATGAGTGTTCGCTGACATATCCGAGACTAAACATCTCCCATATTAAATATTTAGGGAGAGTTGGCAGGAACTGATGATGTACGAGTGCAAGAGGTGAGATGAAGACACGTGAGAAGGGAAACCAGGAAAATTAATACAACAAACAAACAAATAACAAATAAGATGAAACATGTGGTACAAAAAACTAAGCAAAGTTTGGCTGATCTTTAACAGACTTGAGTAGTAGGGCGTAGGACTCAAACAGTCATGTGTGAGCTCATTATATATTCATAAGTCATGATCACTAGACAATTAAACTGTGAAACATGCACAATAAAATGATCTGACTGCCAGGCTATATATTTATTGATCACTGAACTCTTCTTCTTGTGTCTTTCATACTATACTGTATATTTTTTTTATTATGCATTGTGTGTTGTGCTGCTCAAACTAATTGCCTCTGGTGGGACTAATAAAGATGTTTAAGTCTAAGTCTACGTGAGTACAGCATGTGTCTCACCTGCAGGATTGTCTTGAGGGTGTTCACACAGAGGATTCTCTGTCTACTTTGAGAAAGAAGAAGTCCATCTGCCAACACAAACAAACAAAAAATTATTCATCGTTTTCACCGCCTCTGCACTGAATCTGGTAACCTACTAACAACCAACCCTCAAGAAGCAGCTCCAGGCTGCTCTGGGGGAAGCTCAGCTCAGGAGTGAAGCTCTTCAGAGGAAGCTGCTCACTATCACGTCCATAACAGATCTTTAAGGATTTCAGTGTCCAGTTCAAGTGTCTGTTCAGATTAGGGGAAAACATAAAAATTTGGGGAAATGACTAATGTTTTTTGGTTATTGCAGAACAATTATTACCTAGAAGATCCAACTGTTAAATGCTGACTCACCGTTTCTGGCTGTGCATGGACAGGGTTACGTTTGTATTATCAAATTCCACATCGACTTTGTGGGGAAGGAACTGATGAAACTGTTCAATGACTTCAGTCTGGATGAATTCACTGTTCTCACACTCTGAAAACAGAGAATCAGTATCATTAAATCACAATGTCTGGTTTAGAATACAAAAATGTAATTATAAAACCCTGAACATATATTACTTTATATAATTGTAATTTGCATCCAGTATAAATATCATCTATAACTATACTTTACTGTGTGGTTGTCTGTACAGACAGAGGGTGAACTTCTGTGACTGCCTACAAGTAAAGCATCTTGGAAACTTGGAAAAATGACTAACAGGATCACATACTTTCTTTTCCTGGTCATCTAAACATATGTTTCCCATGGAAATAAGCACCTAAGTGAGCTTGTGTGCCAGTTCCTCTCATTTTACACACAGTGGCTGTTTGTTTGTTTGTACTTGCAAAACTGTCAGCTTAAATCTGATCTTTATTTTAATGATTTACTTCCATAAATTAGCTAACTTTAATGGCCAATTCAGCTGTTTGGTGATCTAAAAGACATGTGCATGTGTAATAAAGTAAAAAATAAATCACTTTTCAATTAAATGCAATTTTAAATAATTTTTAAATCCTTCGGCAATGATTGCATAACCTTACTAACTTGATTTCAAAGTAAGAGGTTAATGATTATTTATCTTTAAAGACATTTCAAACACTGACAGAGATCAGCAGAGCCTTGTAATATGATCTTATCCACATTTTGAAGCTGTTTAAACAGAACAGCTAAAAATAACCCAGACGATGGAGAACATCCAGCCCCTTTAGAAAAACCAAGGTAAGTGGTGGGAAAACAGCTATCAGTAAGACAAACAGCGATGGCAATCAAAGTTGATATTTTTAATTAATTGGCTCATTCTTTATTCATTCTTGCACTATTCACAATACATTTGGCAATGTTAAATCTCCACAAATGGCTTCATGAAGATTTGTATTTCATGACTGAAGTATCATTTTAGAAAATGCTAATGAAAACAGCTGACGTTAAATGTTGTTTTTTAAAGCTCCCATTTTCCCTCAAATCAAAAAAGTTAGGAATGTTGTTTTTATTACCGGTAAGAATTGGGGCAAAGAGAAAAAGGCCACATACACCAAGACTGACTAGTCACTGGCATCAGTAGTGTATATATACACAAATATTTTGATTAGCATTTTGCATTTAAGAATTTAAATCTTTCTCACCAGATACATGATGATCTTCCTTTTTGAGGGAAACGGGGGGCAGCAGGAATTGGCTGAGGAAAAGCCCCTCATGCAGCTCTGCTATAAGCGTCCTCACATTCAGAGAGAGACAATTGGGCTTCATCTCTGGTAGACTCACATCCCCGGACAGCAGCAGGCTCAAAGCCACTTCAGCCAAACAAGTGTCCTAAAACAAAGAGGACACCAGTCAGACATATTTATTCACAAGTTCCCACATCAGTCGGAGTAAATCAACTTACCAACTGGCTGCTTTTGAGCACTTTGCTGCTTAGCTGTCCCACTGAGAAGTTCCAAGCCAACCTGGGAAAAGAAAACAAAACATGTAGCAAACAGGTTTTGTCTTTTATATTTTTTTCTGAATTGTTTTAACTAATGCATCTCTTAGATTTGTGAAATAAAACAAACAGAAAAACCTTACCTTTTACTCTGATGGTCAAGTAACAAGGTGATACCTGTGACAGTCATGTGCCATAGAGACTCAGACAGTGCCAAGTTTAACACCATCACATTAATTGAGCTGACATGGAATGACAGCAGCTGTAAGCACAAGACAGTGAGTGAGATACTGCCAACAAATCAACATAAAGGATAGTGCTGACCTAGTAAAAGCCTTTATACTTGTGATAAAAAGCGTAGTGTTTTAGGGCTGATTGAAGTCTTGTTGTTTGACTTCTTTCCATGGCTCGCTTTTACAAGAGGTCCCAGAGGTGCTTGCAAGTCAAATCTAATCCGACTGTCACCAACACACAATGCCAGGTATCTCCTGAAAAACAAACATGACGAAGAATCAAGTATTTGTATTCAAAATGGCACCTGTTAATTATTTACTGAAAAGCTGTCCTGACATAATATGAACACTTACGGTAAATCTTGGTTTAGAAGTTTACTTGAAATCCATATTCTGTCAATTTCCTGTAGTAAAAAAAAACAAGGTTACAGAAATTACAGACATATATTCCTGCATGAGCTCAGTATATAAATGTCATGTAAACACTGTTTGCCCTACCAGAGTGTGCTGGGGGTGAAACTGGATACTAATCCCTTGAACAGAAAACAGCCCTACTGATTTGATCTTCAGATCAGCATTCAATGCTGTCTGAAAGATTCGCACGGCCAGGGTGCAGATGATCCATCTGGGGACAAATGATGAGAAAAGATGTCATATCCAGTCCCTTTAGGTTCTTGGAAAAAAGACCTAAATGAAATATCTGGGTGGCATCTTGTGAACTGTGTAACTCTGCAGTGCCATGTATGAACCAACGATTTGTTACCTGAAAATGATACATAACAAAACAATCCCCAGCAGAAAAATGAGAAGGACGGATAACAGCACGAGAGACATTGTGTCCCAAGTTGTTCACACCCAAATCTTGGACATCGGTCTGGCTGTTCTGTGATCAGCTGTCAAAGAGGGAGAGATTCAACACATCGCGATCAGTTGTTTCCAGACATGCGTCGTTGCCACCAAATAATAATCTATAAGTTACTCGTCAATGCAACATGCTAATTAAACAACTGCTATGCAAAATAATAGCCTTTAGCTGTATGTCAACGTTCACAGTTAGCCTCACAGTACTACCACGGCTAAGTAACTACAGAGTAGTTACAAGCGGAAGGCGAATTAGCACGTAGCTTAACTTTATCAGTTAGCCAAGTGTGTAAAACCGTTGCCTCTAGTGCATTTATTATGTAGTGAACTGGCATATTTTCCCAAATGGTTGCAATGTTAACCCAAAAGTACTCAACCACGAAATATTTCATTTACTCCTCCGCCGTGTCATCTCAAAAAATCAGTAGCAAATCTGTGCTAGCAACCTAGCATGCTAACTACAGCTAACTTAGCACAGCAGCGAGACTGAACCACAAATCAGCTCGTTATCGTTACCACTGTGGATGTTTGTTTAGTTAGTTTTAGTTAAAAATAAAAATAAAAACCCCACTTACCCTGGCATATTCGTATTTAAAGCACCGGAATCTCGCTACACTGCATAATGCTGCATAATGCCACCTGACAGTTTACTCTGTGCTCCGTAAACACCGTTCAGGTCCGCCCTGCTGTGCTCAGCTGGCAGATCATTTAACATGCAGTGGGAGCGGAGATGGGACATCGCCATAAACAGTGCCAGGAAAAATATTAACTTTCAACCAAACCCTCAGATATTTAAGATTGTGCAAATCCATAAATATTCAGATATTACTTCAGTTATTGACAGTACTGACCAATTTTACAGACATGTAAAATGTGAATGGTTTGCCTCAAGAATTTCTGTAAACCTGTCTACATTTTTTAAAAAGAAATTTGGTTGATTAAAATAATTTCCATCACAATTTGGAAATTTTTGCAGCACTTTATGGCATGCTTTTCATTTTCATTTTGCAACATCTCATCATCATCCTGAGGCGTCGCCAGAGCCCATTTACTGGGGCACGCGCCCCTAAATGCTACGGTTAATTTTCGACAATAAATATTTATCATACATTAATTAAGATAATTCAGACGGGAGAAGACATATATTTCAACTCAAACGCGTAGCAAGAGCGTTAACTCCAAATAGAGGATAGAGCTCAGGGGCACACTGCAGGTCACCGTGCACGAGCAGCAGGTGAACCACACACACGTCACGCAGCTCTCCGTGTGTCGGGTGTGGTGAGCGCACAGCGCAGTTTGAGGTCTTGTAAAGTGCCGCAAAAACAGTAAATTTTATATTATTTTTATAAACGAAACCAAATGACCTTATACTAACTGAAACATATTATCGCGTGACTTCTGTAGATGGATATCAATAAACTCTTCATCTGAAGCAGAGCCAGGGAAGCAGCAAAGAGAGATGAGAAAGAGGGAGGTAAGACCGCGGTGAAATGATAGGCTTTCCATGGAACTGAAATCCTCATAAAGAACATAAAACAACATTTTCATACTAAAAAAGCAGACTTCTGACGTAAACAGAGAGAATTAACACTTTTTTATACAGGGTGCAAAATCTTTTGAATTGCTTTAAAATTTAATTGAGATTTTAATAACTTTTTTTTTTACGTTTTTAAAAGAAAAAAAAAATTCCATAGCTTCTAAATCAAGTGACCCAGTCACTTCAAATCAAAGCTGAATTGAAGCAGATGACGATCCAAACAAGGCACAACTCTTCCTGACTTTCTTAAGGCTGAGTCACAGTCAAGTGATTGGCCACTTTGTGGAATTGGAAAATAGGCAGTACGTTTTAATGTTTAAAAATTAAACAAACTGTTCAGAATGAGTTGAACTATCACCCTGAAACCCAGGTAATAACCATTACTGTGAAATGTGTATGAAGAGAGTTCTGACTTATCATTCTTTGCTATGATATTTATGCTTTTGCTGCCATGTTGCCATGTTGCCTAATCTCCAAGAAATCTAATTGATATCCTAAAACAAACATTTTATAATTAACTTTTTCAGCTAGGTTTTTTTTTCATAATGCAGCATTATTTCAATAATACACTTACTGGTTCAGCTAATAATCACTTCTACAGTGGCTTTTTCAGGTATGGCTTATTCTTGGTTAATAACTTTTTCTCAGGAATGGGAACCTCTGTTCCTTATTGCTTTAAAACAGACTAAATGGAAAAGTTGCTGTATAAAACTTAAAAATACCAACTAAAACAGAATTTAAAAAATTACATCAATCTTAAAGTAATAAGTATAAGAGACAATGTCTATAACTAAATGATAAGATACCACATTG
This sequence comes from Melanotaenia boesemani, assembly GCF_017639745.1. Lineage (NCBI taxonomy): Eukaryota > Metazoa > Chordata > Actinopteri > Atheriniformes > Melanotaeniidae > Melanotaenia > Melanotaenia boesemani. Next base: position 15,398,100 of record NC_055690.1, read on the forward strand.
ACACTTCAAGACATGGTCTATGTCGACTGCATGATGCTGGTTGCTATGAGGAACTATATTCACTAAATGTGTCGATTTATCTATTTATTTATTAATGGTATAATCTTTTAAGAAGATATCAGGTACCAAGCTGAAGTCATTCAAAGTAGATTTCTTCAAAGTAAGTCTCGTGAGAGAGGCTTTGTGAATACATCCACATCCTTAGAATGATTTATAAATAAACTATTTTCTGTCTCTAACTTAACTGAATACACTACTACACCACTTTAAGACATGTAAATGCAGTACCGGCTGATGTACAGTAGGTGTCAGTAAAACGTTACACAGGGTTTCAAGATTCTGAGACACACGAGAAGAAGAAACAGGAGGCAAAATGGCAGCGTTCATCAGAGGCGTGGTATGTCTAGTTTCCACAGAACGACATGCTTTTTTAACAAAGAAGACTTGTGTAATCGAGGAGTCAAAACGGTATGTTCGCGGGCTGAGGCGGAAACCCGTTAAGGTTTTATTTTCCGAAAATGAGACAGGTAAGGTAGTGAGACCGCCTCCGGAGTCTCATCAGCTAGCAGCTAAGAAAAGTCTAAAGAACCACAATGAAGCAGAACTCACTTCTGCAGCACATCATGCCGTGAAAAGCAGCCCTGCTAAAAAAAGGATTAATGTGCAGTCGACTGCAAAGCTCCCAGAAGATATGGGTTCAAGAGACCAGGTAGATGGATTGCTCTTTGAAAAAGCTTCTCCAGGAGATAAAAGACTGGCGTGAGTAAATTATGTTTCGAGTGCTGCTTTTTGTGTGTGCAAGCATGATGGATTACTTCATTTTAAAAGAAGAACGTAGCCTATAATCATTAACAAATTTGCCTATACCTTTACATTCACTCTGTTGTTACAGGAGGTTGGTGAGTGTTGCTCGATCTAGAAAATTTAGGGAGCAACAAGGCAAAATCCTCCTGGAGGGCAAGCGTTTGATCTGTGATGCTCTGGATGCTGGTGCCAAACCACAGATGGTATTCTTCAGCACGGTGGATCGGCTTAGAGAGCTGCCGCTTGATAAGCTTAAAATGGCAACTTTAGTCAAAGTCAAGTTTGAGGACATCAAGCTCTGGTCTGACCTTGTAGCCCCACAAGGAGTTATTGGTAAGAATCACACATGTTGTACTAAAGCACTGAGGTTTGGAGTAGTTTCTGACTTTGATGCGTTCGTCTGCAGCCATATTTTCTCGCCCGGACCCGTCACGGCTGAACTTTGCAAACAGAAGTCAGTCAGTGCCACTGTCCCTGATATGTGACAACATTCGAGACCCTGGTAATCTTGGGACAATGCTGCGCTGTGCAGCTGCTGCTGCCTGCCATAATGTCCTCCTCACCAAGGGTAAGCTTATATCAAAGCACATAAAGACATACATAAACTCCATTCATGACAGTCTGTCTCTTCTTGAAACAGGTTGCGTTGATGCTTGGGAGCCTAAAGTCCTGCGCGCAGCAATGGGCGCACATTTCCGCCTTCCCATTTATCCCAGTGTGGACTGGGATGATATTGAAAACCATCTTCCAAAACCAGTGACCGTCCATGTGGCTGACAGCAGCTGTGGCCCTGACAGAGGGAGAGAAACTGAAGATAACGGGACTCATAATCTGACCAAAGCAGGAGCCTACGGCTGGGTCAGCTCAAGGTCTAATCCTAACAAAATGCTCTATGAGGAATATGATTCTGATCCAGACTCCGATTCAGACTCTGACTCTGAACATGAGGCAGTTTCACTTCCAAGAGTGAACATTAAATTGTATCATGAGAGCTGGGCTAAGAGTCCCGCTGCTCTGGTGGTGGGTGGTGAGACACACGGTCTGAGCCTAGAAGCAGTTCAGTTAGCTGAGAAGACAGATGGTTACAGACTCTTCATTCCTGTTGCCCCTGGTGTGGACAGTTTGAATTCGGCCATGGCAGCCAGTATTCTTTTGTTTGAGGGCAGGAAGCAGCTTTCACAACTACAGCAGGGATCTGGGAAGAAATCTAAAACTAAAAGGCAGGCTTCATGATGATTCCTCTAAATGTGAAACTAAGTTGAATAAATATAACATTTCACATGTCCTGTTTTGTAATAAAATCCTCAATTTAATTTAGGATTTGCTAAGTGTCTCAATCGTGGTATGTTTATTTTCATGATCTATTAGACCCCTCTTGTTTTATGCAGGGTAGGGGTGGGTGGAGTTGGATGCTCTATAAATCTCTTGAGGATCTTCTCAACATTCCTCTAAAAGAAAATACCTGTATCCAAGAATTGCATATACATAAGGGAATTGAGTCATAATTTTCCACATGGGTATGCCACATTACTGGTTACTATAGCAACATAAAGGGCTGCCTACTGTGATGAGTTCTGAAATTGAATATGACTTATCAAACTACCTCTGAGGTAATGATTTGATTTTCCTTCTGTATCATTTTTATGAAAGAAAAGTCTAAAACATTTTAAACGGTTAAAGGACTTGTTCCCATCATGGAAAAACACACTTTTTTCTGCTGGATTCTGTGAACTCTTAAACAGGTGGAGTTGAGGCACATTTCTTCAAAGGACAAGCTACATCTGCATTTTGTATATCTACACTTGCAGTGTGTAAGCAAGTCTACAGAATTAACAACACATGTGAGAAAAGTTTGCAGTCTGTAATTTGCAAATTTATAAATCTAGGAGACAGTATGCAAATAATCTATGGATATAAGTTCTGCTTTTTTAGAGCTCACAACTCTTGAATACTTGCCTCAAATGATGTGATGTGCATTTTACAAAATGCAAGAACCAACTTTATTAGTGATGAAACTTAACAGGAATAAAACTTTGTGCTTACCAGTGAATCTTTAATAAGTGTGAGAAGTCATGACTGAAGTAACAGAAAATAGGGATTTATACATTCAACACTTCTCAAAATACCATTTTTGTGCCTCCAGAAATAACCTGGCCTCTTTCATTAGAGGGACCTTCACAGAAAATCCTCATATAACTGAAATGAGAACCACTTTTAACTGGCTAGAGATGACCTTCACTTTCAATGTGACAACAAGCCACATGGGTTCAAAACATCAGTCATTGGTCTTATAAACAAGCACTGTGCTCTTTTCTGTGTGCATCTGTCATACTGTTTTATTTAAATTAGGCTTAGCTACATCTACTGAGGTTCAGACCATCTGCATTTCATGTGAAGTACAACTGTAAAAAGGGATTTTAGTCTTTCTTATTGTCATTCAGCAATTAACAGTAACATAGATCCTGCATACAAAACAGAAAGCAAAGAATCAGCTTTAGAAGTAGGTCCACTGGGTAATTCTCTGGTGTTGTCTAGACTTCAGAAATGCTAATGTGTGTAAAAAAAAACAAAAAAGTTTCCATATATATTACTGTATGGACTATAGTCAATGCAAGGCACCACAGGAGAAAGAAGACTCCATGGAAAGAGGAACATGTCTAAAAAAAAAAAAAAGTTAAAATGTCATTAAAAATGAGACGTTTTGCTAACAGTCAGCAGGGAGGTGGATGAGACCGCAGGATGTTGGGAAAGACGAGAGGATTGGATGACAGATTGAGTCCCATATAACATGTCTTATTTGTACTCCGGTTCTCTCCTTAGATGGGCTCTGGTTTGAGCTTTTCAGCCAGGAAGTCGCAGACAAACTGCTCCACAACGGCTGGTGTTATCTCCTCTACATCAAGAACATACTTGGCACGAGCCGACATGTCCAGGATAGTGAGAAGAGGTGCTGCCTCTGGGAGGTTAGTGTAGTCTCGCAGGGAGTCACTCATGTCATCCTGTGGTGGAGGAGAGGGGAAAATATGTGATTTCGAATTACATTACAGGAGTATGAACAGACTTGACATTTTTATATGACAATTATTTGGCTTCAGTGAGACTTTAGTCATTTTGAAAAAAATAAATTTAGAAAAAAATTACATCGAAGTAGTTTAGCTCTTAAATTATAACCTTAGTCAGAGACCTTTCATCAATTCACAGTCAGTCAGGTCATGATAATCCACTGAAACCTGATTTTCTGACTATAAAAACAAAGAACGAAGGAGAGGTCCAACATGCTTTTACCTAATATGAACATAAATACAAGGGGTTAGATGACATGGAGGAAAAAAAAGAAGCAGAAAAATAAAAACTTGCATAGACATCTTTTTTATCTGAAGGTTAGTATAAGGTCAGATTTACATCTATGGATTTGAAGCTTAAAAAGACTTGCTTTTTATTAATTTTGAATGCAGTGATGTTTTACATCACTTCTCTTTGCAAGAGAAAATTGAGATTGGTTCAGCTTTTTAAAGTGGTAAAAGAGATGCCAGCCAATCAAATTGTCCGATTTATCATGTGTCTGACCTTGTGACCGATTAGATCATGACACTTGCAGGCCTACCCAGTAATAACACAATGCTGCAAACTGTTGACTTTGTCAGCATGGCAGGAAATTTCAATTAATTTTACTGCAAGTTTGACCAGTCTGACTACTTGCAGGAGAGGAAGGAGCTGTTGGCCGAGCCCACCTCTAGGTTACCCACTAAGAGGATTAACTTGTGCTGAAAAAAATTAAACCCAACAAAGCAATGGACCTTGTCTGATCTCTGGTCAGCTGCTGTCCTACTGTAGCCAACTGGCAGATGTTTACTGTCAGCTGTTCCATAGCTCCCTGTAAGAACACTCCATCCCACCGCTTTAGAAGTCTTAAATCATCTGCCCAGTACCCAAAAAGAACAATTCCACCTGTGGCGACTACCAGCCTGTGGCATTAACATCTCTAGAGGTTTTGAAAGTTTTATTCTTTCCCTGCTCCAGGAGGTCAGTATGCACACTGATCCTCTTTAGTTTGCATACAAACAGCACAGAGGTGTCTGTGATGCTGTGTTGACACTGCTGCACACCACCCACACACACCTGTAGAAGCCAAAGTCATTTGTCAGACTAGTCTTTGTGGACTTTTCAAGTGGATTTATCACCGCTTTTTAATAGCCTCATCTGATGGAACAGAAACTGCTCCAGATGGATGTCAACCAAACCTAATCATCTGGATCCTCACAATTGCCTCACAGTAGCAGCTCACAGTTCCACATATATCAAATACTGCCCCCAAGTGGCAGCAAAATGCAATAAAATGTAGACATGCATTTGCAAAGTCTAAATACAGAGAGTTTGCATAACTGTGTTCAAGCCCTGAGGCTAAAATGACCACAGCCTGCTGACATGTTAACTATCAAGGGGTCCCAAGTACACATAATTTTGCAAAAAAAAAAAAAAGATAGTCTGAACAAGCTCTTGAGCCTCAGGTATAGAAATGTCTCCTAGAGTGCCTGTAAATGTCTGAAAAAGCCTTTTTTAGACAAAGTCAGCCAGTGATGCAGCTCTGTCTGTCAAATTAGGGTAACTTGCTGCATGGTAACTGGGGACTTTCATATTGCTTCATCTCTCATATCCCATGCCGACATGGCATTCAAATTACTTTGAAAAAGATGCAATTCAATCATGTTTCTCTGAAGACGTTCTCTCCTACTCATCGCTTCAGACTTCAGACATAAGTGCAATCAGCAGCAGCATAGTTCAAGTAAAGTCTCTGACTTGAACTATGCTTACCTCATAAAATCCAGAACTACCTGACACCATCTTTATTAACGAACACTCTTTAAAAGAGCGTTTGTAATCCATTTCTCTGCCATCTTGCTGCGAGGAGCCTTCCAAGAGAGACTTGAGAGTTTCTGCTTAGTCACACATCCTGCTGTGTGGAAAGATGGGAAGGAATCAGGGGGAGGTCCAGCTGAGTGGGCGGCTGTAGCTCAGGAGGAAGAGAAGTCATCTGCCAACAGGAAAGTCGGTGGATTGATTCCAGGCTTCCTGTGACTACATGCTGAAGAGTCCTTGGACAAGATGCTGAACCCCATGTTGCCTCCTGATATGTCTATCGGGGTATAAATGATGGTGATAGTAGAAACCACTTAGTATGTAACAATAGAAGTGCTGTATGAGTGTGTGTGTAAAATGGTGAATGTGATATGTTGACTGCTCAAAGTACTTTTACACTACAAGAGACTTAAAAAAGCCCTATACAAGTACGATCCACTTAACATCTCCCCTTTTCTCAGACCTCTTTTAGTTCAGTATTAAGTCTCAACACAGACCACTTGAATAGCAGGCAAAGCAGAGATGGTGAAGGAGAGTGTTAAAAATAGACTGCTCTGAGTTTAGAGAGGAGTCCATTTTTATTTGCAGTTATTTTCAATGGGCCTCACCCATGTTCAGCCCGAGGCTTGATGTCACCCTTCACCCTTCTACAAGTCCGGTTTACAACTGTAGCTTTAGCTAACGCAAATGAATTCTTACTGGGTGGGCCAGCACACAGCGGCTTTCAAATAGACTCGAGAATCCCATCAATTATTGAGATTGAATAAGAAATCAGAGTTTTGTTATTCACTTCCAGCTGGGGGAGATTCTGCAGCTGGGATTCCTGCCGTTACAGAGATCCATTGTTGCATATCTTCTTCAAGTTAAATGGATCTCGCGTGTCATGTTCTGCAAGGCTTACTTGAATGCAAACGCCTAATACTGCAATATAATTTAAACAATGTGTTAAACATGCACATATCCAGGGATTAATTCTAAGGAACAAGAGAACAGTATCACTTTGAATAGTCTGATCCTGCGCATGAAAGTGCTGCCTATCTAAAAACAGAGATCAGTTATTTCAGGGTCTAACAGTATGCACACATTTTCTCATTCTCATGACCTGATTTCCCCTCAGCTTAGTTTGCTGGCTCTGAGGGAGACACTCAAAGATTAAAAATCAGTTTCATATGGAAAAGATTAAGTTGCAAAGGCTGAAGTAACGAGAAGAGGCCAGAGGGTGGCACTGCAACAAAAAGCTGGATTTCTGATAGAAGTAGAGCCTCTGATGTTAACACTGATTTATGTGCCACTTTGAGTTTAGTAAAAAACAAAGTCAAAGCGACTTCAGATGAATTTCCTGCAACACTAAACACTCAACCACCCCATCTTCTCAGCAGTCTGCTGCTGTTCGTTTATCAGAAACGATCTGCTAAATAGATCAAACTGCACAATCAGCTTGCAAACTCATTGAATAACTTGGCCGTGCTGCTACCTAAAAAGGATAAGTATGCCAGGATGAAGCCTGTGACCTCTACTTCACATTAAAACTGCTTAGAAATGGAAGGTGCAGTGAGTTATTTTCTGATAGGCAACTAAGTTTCTCTGAACGCAGCTAATTTTTATTACACTGCAAAATCACCAAACATTTACCAGCTAATACACACAGATCTAAGCATTCACTAAGGACAATGGGCCTCGTTCACCAACATCTTCTTTCTCTGTTAGATTCACCGATGTCTTGCAAGTTGAAAGGACAGATCAGTCGCCCCTACTTTGCATAGGTAAACGCCCTAAAAAATCCCATAAAGTCAATATTTCTGGGACCTGTGCAAACAGACAGAGGTGAGACAAACATAAATTACAAACATAATAACAGAAGGATGAATGAAAACAATCAAACACAAAAAAAATAAATAAATAAAGATGTGCAATGCAGCCTGAGTTTCCTAATTTTCTAAATATTTACTTGATTACAAATAGTCACATGGTGAGCTTCAAATAAAATAAACAGCTTCATATACAAACGGGTCATTAATTTCTCCTGAACTTGGCCAGCCGCATACAGTCTGGTCCCATAAGCTCGTCAAGATGTACATCGTCACATGCCATGGCTAAAGGAGAAAGTGGTACACTGTAGAATAAAATTATATTACACAGTCTACTGTAACCCTCTACAGTTTGTAAAGCAAATTTCCACCTGCTGTGGCATCATTTTAAGATTCAGTTCACCCATGGAGCGAGTGATGCATCTGATGAATCTACCAGGTGTGCCTGATAGGTGTTATTAACCAGGAAATAACCTTGATTTCTTAATAAAACTAAATATTGTAATAAAAAGACACAGTTGTATTAAATTTTAATTATTAAAGACCACATTCAGCTGGTGGATCTGGGAGTCACAGGTGACGTTTATGAAATAACTTTCTTGTGTTTGAGGGAACGGATCTGGTGCGTGTGCAGTCTTTTGCACTAGTGGTGTTAGGAAGACCAGCAATAGAATTAAATCCATCTTGACTGTGACTTGTTCTTGAATGAGTGAAATTGATGAAAACTAGTTTAATTTTTCCTTGAGGAAAACATACAATGTTTAGATCTGCAATATCTTGTTATTTATATTAAATAACAAAATACTTTGTACTTTGCTAAAAGTTATTTAAAAATCTGACAAAACCATTGCTTCAGTTTTGTTCGATTGTGTGGGCACTAAGAAGTTCATAGAGTACTCCTGAGTGTTCGTAGGATTTGTTCTTAGCTAAGAACATCCACGAAGGATTTGGTGAATGTCACAATTTTTGACAAATGTTCCTAAGTTGGATTTAAGAACAAATTTGTTCGTAGGAACGGTTGGTGAATGAGGCCCAATGTTACTACCAGTGAAATACTGCTAAGAGCCTTCCCTTTCAGGCTCTCTTGCAGCCAAATGAAGCGTAGAGAAAGAAACCACAAAGAGAGAAATTCCACAATCTGTCACTGTGGCCTTTCCAGCTTCCCTGATATGAGAAGATGTAATCTTTGCATTAGTCTTCACCTCTGTAGGAAGTCATGCATCTTCTTTTGTGTGGTGTTCCTGCTTGTATAAACGGCTTCCAGAGAGGTGCGGCCACCCCCCCCCCGGCTCTCTGCAGCTCAGCCCAGAACAAAAAAAGACAAAGGGCCTCTCTGCTGCTGCTCACACTCAGAGCTGTGATAAGGCTCAGCATGTGTTTACTGTGTGGGACCTACTGGGTCATGTCAAGATTATTCTGATTATTGATGGATTGTAGTATTTCACAGGCAATGACCATCAGATAAAGCTTCATCTGATGGTGATTACAAATGATACTGTTCTGCAGAAGCTACGGCCATTTCTCGGAGAAGCTTTGATGTCTTGAGGAGTATTAATCACTGCCAAATGCTGGACATGCTCAGCAGTGTCTATTCAAGTTTTTTTATTGCTTGAATTGAAACAGTTTTTTCAGACAGCAGACTGAAACAAGTTAAAAAAATTTACAAGGTACATGAAGCCTCAATGTTCACAATGACTGCTAATATTTTGATGTTATGTTTATGTTCAGCATTTGCAAACCATGCAGCACTGAACTAATCCGTTTTTGCAGTTTGAAATAATAAATGTTATATCAGCATCTTTTCTAACGCCAAAAGACACACATGTTAGAACATGTTAGAGACTGGAGTTATCAACATTTTAATATTTTTTTTTACTAGAGAGGACAAATGATTATCAGAATTACTGCTGATGCCAAATTATTTCAGCTCCAACTGTGAACCCGATGGTGATGATGAAGAAAAAGTTTCAAAAGTCTTTTGAATTGATCTGCCATGACTGTGTGCATGAAATGACACTGAAATCTATCCTAGAGCTGTTGAAACATTTGAGTTATCACCTCTTGTGTGAACCTCCTTGTGGTTCTAAAGGGAAGGTCACAAAGACGGTGGGCATTGCACTGCACACCACTCATTCAATAACTGTTACAATAATCATGTCTACGTTGTAGAGATGAAAAGACAAAAAAAGTTTTCATTCAACTTGTCACAAATCAGGACACTACTCAGTGGTACATGTTTTTTTTCCACTTGGGTAAGAAGATCTTTTCCCACTCAGCTGAGATTGCACCCTCCTTAGGGTCTGCCAGCATACTGCTGTCTCATGGACACAGAAAACCCAGCTGCTGGCTTGGCATTGAAATGTGCAACTACCAGGGCAAATCCAGGCCAAGGTGAAGGAGTCCAGGCCCAGAGCCTGGAAGCTCCACTGAATGCCTGAAATGGGAAATGATATCCAACTGTGAACCCAATCTGGGAATGAAATCTGGTGATTTCATCACCGGCTAAGCTACAGGCAGGAAATTATACCTGCACTACATAGATGTAAAAATATATGGCATTGCTTGTGTACCACAAGGGAAAGAAAGTAAACACAGACTGCAGGTATAATATGAGAAGCTTCTGAATTCATACAAGCTCCAATGCAACTGTGTTTCTTTGTGTTAAGTCAAATAAATAATGCCATGTTGACAATGAACACGTAACACTATCATGACAAGTCTCATCTTTATAAAAATCTGAGTGTTTCTCGTTCAGTGTACGTGTGTCGCTAACATTTCAAGGCTGACACTGGAGTGGAGCAATCAGGGTGGCAGTGACAGCACATGTGCAAGCCCCCCGGCTGACACCTGAGCCTGCTTTTTTAGTACGTGACACAAGACACCAGCTCTGCTCTCCCAGATGACTGGCAGAGAGAGGACTGGGAGGAAGGCAAAGCTGGAGGGCAGAGACCAAGAGGACTGAGGAGAGGTAGCTAATCTGGTAATTATGTCTGTTGCTGCTACTAACTCCACCAGCTTTGCAAAGGTCGAGACAGAACAACATGAGAGAACAGGACTTCTGAAAACTTAATGGTCCGTTCCACACTGGGAAGATGTGGGAGGATGATTTTATAACAGATAAAGCCAGGTGGAAAGCTGTGGGTCTACTCTTGATGACAAAGGCGCATAGTTGAATTTTGGTCATGGATGAGACTGAGTATCTTTCTTTGAGGTTCAACAGAGTCTGTAGCTTCTGCATAATTTAAAAGTAAGTTATACATATTTTTCTAGGGATATTTGGAACATAAAACATAAAAGTTGGGTAAACAGAGTTTTCACTCCACTGCTTGTTCGGCATGAACACCCCTTTCAACCACATGGGTGGAACAAACAAAATCAGAGTTAGTTTGCCAATAAACTTAGAAAATGTTCCAACCTGACAAATAATGGTGTGTGGCCTTAAACAACTTGTGCTGATCTCTCTAGGTTTCTTTTCAGCTGCTTCAGGCAGCAAAGTTATGTTCCAGTCCAACTAATTTTCCTTCTGTGTTAAGAGAACTCCAACTGACACTGTTACACTTTGTAAAGTACAACCTGAAAGAAATCTGTACAAAATTATGGCTTTATTGTTAACTTTTTATTATTTTTATGATCAATTTTGCCCTGAAAGAACCATCCCTCTTTTGTTTTGGTAAAGTCTCTTCATAGCAAATGCTTTCCTCTACAATCAAATGCCAAACTCCTCCTCCACTGCATGACATCACTTCTCCCCCAGTCATGAGCTGGCTGACATTAAAGGAGCGGACCCAGTAAATTCTGTTGCTGCTCATTTCCTGTGGCGTAACTTTCGCTTTTGCCCACTTCGTGTAGTGTACATTCTGAGAAAAAAAAACGTTGCAGCTTTTGTGTTGTGACTAACTGTAGATTGTTGTGGCTTTTGTATTGAGACACTTCAGGGCCACCTTAGTGGAGCATTTAACAAATGATCCAGAAAATTCCCTTCAGTGTGATTTCATGGACAAATATTTCTTCAGTCTAATTAAAAACCTTCTGATTAGCAATTCAAGACATTCCCCAAAGCATAATGCAAAGTGGTTATGCATGCTAATCTGGCAGAAATATGAAGGAGGTAACATTTTTTCCTCATTTTAAAAACATTTTTTATACATCTAGTTTAACATAAGAAGGTGGCCAAGATAGACCTGCTGTTTTGTCTAATTAAGGTGTCTTTTCAGCAGAACATTCTTCCCCTGCAGTCTACACCATGAGGGGACCATGAGAGGACTGAGCTAGTATTATGATCTTTAGTAGACTGTAAGTATCCACCTAGGTGCAGATAGTGGGTGGCAAAGACTACAATGGAGAAAACAGCTGCTCTCCCAAGCTGTTAGAGCGTAATTTAATCAATTTAAAAAAGCAAATCAGAAATGTTTACTTATGTTTTGTGTTTACAAATTGCTGTTATAAGTTGCCTTGAGCAGTTCATCTCACCTCGCCAGCCACAAAGAAAAGCAGTGGCGTCTCCTCCTCCTTGGCTTTGTACTTGGCCATAAGCTTCTCTGCTATTGGTTGAATCAACTCCTTGGCTGGCTCCAGCTCACCTTCCTCCTCAGCATCTGAATAAACCAGGGAAGAGAAACAGAATGATGTTAAAGTGTGAAATAAAACATCTGGAAGAGGGAAAAAATTTAAGGATGAGAGAAACTAGAGGTGATGGAGAGATGACTGGAGCACAGATGAGCAAAGATGAAACAAAACTGAACAGATGGTCTTGTTTGCAGTTTGGTTTGACCTCAAGGTCTTTTCTTATTTTACAATGTCATGAAACCTACTCTGCATTCCTGTCGAAAACTGCTTTGAATTTTTGCACCTTCTGTAACACAATAAATACCATTTCTTTCTGTCAGAGCTCCATGAGCAGCTAAACTGCTTATTAATTCCCACCTACACACCTACAAACAGGACGAGGCATGGCCCCTCGTGAAGCTGCACAGCATTGGAGTCATTGAGCTCGAGTACGGGCCGGGGGTGCCACGGAAAGAGTCGACACTCGGGGTCATTGAGCACCTCCACACGGCCCTGCCGTGTGATCATGTGACCATCTGCATCCAACATAATCAGCGTGGGAATACCTGGAGAGACAAAGATGAAGGGTGAGCAACATGAGAGGAAGACAAACAGAGGAGGGGAGGAAATGGGCTGGAGTGTGGGAGTTAGCTCGGGTCATTTCCGTCAATTATCGTTTCATGATGCAGACGTTTCCCTCTCCCACTGAGATTTTATTTGATGTGTGGATAATTTCTGCTTTTCTGGGCATTTTCCTCTCTAGCTCTGTTTGTTTCACCTCTAATATTTTCCTGTAGGAACATTTTGTTCATGTTTTTTGCCCCACCATCCATTCGATTACAATCTCCTTATGCTATTAACATCCTCATCAGAAACAGACCCCATTAAACCAGTAAATAGTTCATGAGTCAAGTGTATTCCTGTCTGCGCATGTGGACTGAGGTCTGCAGAGGCGGGTGCGTTCATGGACTACAGGGTTTTAATGCAGAAAGGGTGCAGTGTTGACTCGTCTTATGTGCATTCCTCACATTCTTTGCAGGACAGACTGAGAGCCAGCAAACTTCATTCGCAGTCCTTTGTACACCCACAGTGGAGGGAATCAGGAAAAAAGAGTGAGGCACTGAGAGAGAGGCCCTGCGTTTCCACAGTTAGTGATAACCTGATAACCAGACCACATTCCTCAGGCTGCAGGGCAATCGCTGTTGCTGTTTGCCTGCCTAATGTAGAGATCTGTCAATCTTTGTGCCAGTTTGATATAATTAGACCTTGCAGAATAAAAGAAAGGATTATGGGCAGGATGCAACAGTGTAATACCTTGTATTCCATAGAGTCTGTTGAGCCGTGATCTCCGAGCCTCATCTGAATATGGCACTGCCAACCATGGCATCTCACTGAAGTACTGCTTAAAGGACTCCTCTGACCTTAATGAGTGGAAAAGCACCAAAACAAACAACACAGATATGGAGCAAAGTGATTATTAACATCCTTCACAGACAGAGGCAGATGTGTAACTCACAGTGAAACTCACCTATCAGCGCTGACAAACACGATTTCAAACTTATGCCCTAACTCTTTAACAGTTCGATAGGTTTCCACCAAGACCCGGGTCAAACTGCGGCATGGTGGACACTGTAGGAGACAGATGAGAAATAAACCAGTACTGCACACAAATGTGATTATGTTGTTTAAGCGGTTTTTATTACCAGGGGTATTTCCCTTAACTCTCCCATTGTTTGTCACCAAACACCTTTCCAAAAACTACTATTTTTTTTTTGTTGTTTTGTTCCCAGCTTCTTTCAAGACAAAAAGCAAGAAATAATCCTGCTGCAGTACTCTTGGATTAAGAAAATATTTGCTCTTCTGTGGGTGCTTGGAAAGGCCAAAGTCTACTCAGGCAAAGGAAGGGGGTGGTATGGCTGGCATTAGCATGACATCAGATCGTCATGACAGCAGAAAAGAAAACAGACCAGCCTCAACTTCAAACCTCTTTCTTAAGCTCTCTATATCCCAGTCTTTAGTTAATCTCTCCTGAACACATTCTAAAATACAACACATAAGTTAGTATGCACATAAGACAATTTGGAGAAGTTACATGCTCCAGTTTGCCTTTAATAACTTGTGCGATTATGGTTGGTATTTGAGAACTTAATTTGGTAATATTCTAATTTCTTGGTCTGCATTAAACTGGAGCACTTTATTTCTATTATTAAACCTTTAAAATGAATTTGTTGGCCACTACAAACTAATCACAAAACTGATTTTAAACTTGCTCCATGACAAAGAGAATCTCTTATAGTTTTAAAATGTTAAGTTGTATATGTTAAGGTAATAATATGCTGTAAAGCTTAATTAGATGCAAGCAGTATTTCACTGCTTTTCAAGTTTATACACTGAATGCAGCATGTTTTGCTCTGTGACTGATCCACAGCAACGCAAATGGATTGTGGTCTGACGTGAGGCAAAAAGCCTCGATCGCTTCACTGCTCATTAACTGACTTAGTATGTTGCTTGTTAACACTATTATTGTCTTCTTGTCACATTGCAATTATACTATCAGGGCATCTATTGTGGGTTTTTGTGACTTGAGACACAAGTAGAAAAAATTTAATTGTAATGAGTTCTTTTCAAATAAACATTTTCTCACACTATGAGCAAAATGCTTGTCACATGTCTTTCACCACGGGCCATTTCAGGTCCCCAGAACACAAGAGAACAAAAAGAAAAGCTGCTGGTATTTCATTCCTGTAAATGCTTTAATAGCTGATGAGTAACCAGAAAGAATGTGGTGTAAAAACTGCAAATAACCTCCTGTAATGGCAGTTGTGACGTGTCCTTTTTAGTTTTTAATGTGTTTGGTGTGCAAGCAAGCACATTCAGGTGCCACCATTCTGAGGAATCGCTGCTATCTGGGGCTGTGGATCTGGCAGCTGTTGTGCTGGCTGTCCTTGGGTGTCTGTGCTGCATCTCATCAGTTACAGTCCGCTGACGATTTAGCGGATCGTCATCAAGTCATGACCTTCGGCTGTTATCAGCTGGTCCAGCACAGACAGAGATGAAAGCTTTAAAGGCACTGGGGTGTGGTGGCTGATCCAGAGGTGGTGAAAGGATAGACAGAGATAGTTAACCACTGTTAATGTAAACACAGTGGAGTCACCTCCACCTTCCTGCTGCTCTCTCTTATCACCCCTTTCTATGCTGCTCTGCCCTTTCCTCTCTTTATTGTCTCAGTGAGTTAATGTGCCTGAAAAGTAAAAACCAGGGTCTTCTTTGTCCTCTTTCTTGGCACTTACCCAGTGTGCTGAGAAATACACTCCCACATAGTGTCCCTCCAGAGAGCTGCTGTCTGTTGTCTGCCTGTTGTTCCTGAGCAGAGGCCCTGCTACCACCTCCGCAAATGGCTTCGGCCCCCAGGGGAACTCCAGGCCTGAGAGAGGGCGAGAAGTGGCGAAAAAAAGGGTGGTGGGGAGGAGGAGGGGAGAGGTAAGGAAAGCCAAACCAAAACATGTGAAGGAAAACAACTGATTACTGCCAGAGCTTTGCTTTGAGCTAAATGCTAACGTCAGAATGCTAGTGGGTGCAGCTGAAACAATGACTCATTTGTGTAGATTTCTGGCCATCACACAAATACCAGACAGACAACGGAACATGATCGTCTGTTTAATTATTGTATAGACATTTAATTAATGTTAAAATGTTTACCTCATCGTGACACAAGGTTAGACACTAGAGATTACCTGCAAGCTATGAATGCTAACAAATTTTCTTTATTTCAACAGCTGCTTAGTTAGTATGTATAAAGTTAGTATGTGTAAAACGTTTTTTTTTTTCCAACGAAGTCTAAGACCCAGTGACACTTTTACCATCTGTGCACAGACTTCTGTGATATCTGCATTTGAGAAAGCACACTTTGCACACAAAAAAATTATTTTAATGAATGCTATAATCCAAGCCTCTCAAGCAAATGAGAGCTGCCAGAAATGCTTCCCTCCAGCTCTCTTTCACACCTTTTATTTCCTTTTCTTTGTTCCGCTTCTGCTCTGGAGATGCATTTGGTATAGCCTAATTTAAAAGGAGGTAATAATAAATAAAACCCTCTTCGGCTGATTCTGTGGCCTCTTTGTGCAAGCACAGTAGTCTAGGGCTTCATTAGGCAGGAATGACAGGTCTGCACTGCGCCGGTGCGGCCTTTCATTGTTGGCCTGGTTGTAAAAGTGCACTCCATCTTTACGCTGCAGGCTAGTTTGCCATCACTCAAGTCAGGCTCTTCATTGACAGTGAAAGGCGGAGGGTCCTAAATTGCTCACCTGCCCCTCTCAGTCTCAATGTATGGCAAACTTTTAACTGCTCTTATCCTCTCTGAACTGCAGTTGATGGGATGAACTGATTTGTCATGATGAGAACTAGTTTAAGTCTGCCAAATACAGAAAACCTGAGAGATGTAGTGTATGACAACATTAAAAAAATATTGAGCCTGATATTATTTTCTAAGAGAAATACTAATCATCCCAATTTATTCTTCAAACCACATCTAGTGTGGAGAAACAGTTAATAGAGCTTGGAAATAATAAGATAAAATTTCTCACAGTGCTCACTCAAAATCCCCTGTCTCACTGTTTTGCGGCCATAATGCTGTTAGTCTCCCTTCTCACATGACTTCTGTTTTCTATATATATGTATCCCTCCAAGATGACCAAACATGACATGAGGAGGAGGTGTGTTTTAAAAGATTTAGGTTATCTCAGCCAGAGGACACCAGCGGTACATGAGAGGAACGCAAGGCCACTCTTGTTAACTCTCCATTTCCACTTCAAAGTGCAAAAATGATAGGTTTTGGGATGTGGGACTGAGATATGGACACACTGTAATGTGTATGTGGATCGTAATTATAGCTGTACCAACTCAAAAAAAGGAAAAAGTTAGTGCAAAAAGCTTCAGCCAAATGCTGACTGATATATGAGAGAGTAATATGGGTGTCTGAGTGAATGCAAGAGCATTTTTAGTTATTGCACTTTAAACATTTTGGTTTACTTTCTAAGGTATATTTGCTTATTTATATAGAATGCAATGTGGTAAGTTAGAGCTGTAAAAGCCATAAATGCTCTTACTATTATTCCACAGGTATTTTGTTATCTATAGTGCTGTGGAATTAAGTATTGATTCATCCACCAGTTTTATTAATGGTAATTTCAAGTTTGTTCACAAAAAACAAAAACAAAACAGTTTTGACTATGCTACAAAAGGGTCTGTGCAACTAATGTTGATCTAGTCTGGAGTTAAGCTACCTTACATAAAAAAAAAAACAAAACCGTTGACAATGTGTTTTAGGCAGAATGATGCTACTAAGACTTGCTGCCAGTTTGTCCCTGTGGTTGCATGCATTATTCTATTAGAATAATCTGCTTTGAAAGCAGTTATGGGATGTTAAATTTAAATTTAAAGAAATTTTAAAGTGTGATACATCATACGATTCTTTAGCTTATCAGCTAAAATGGAGAAAACATTTTCCAACATTATCCCCCACCTCCTTTTAACCTCCTTTTGACATTTTATCAATTTTGGCCAATAATAATATATACATAAGGTCAAGATGATGTTATTGTATTTGATATCATGCGTGTGTGGAGAACATTGGAAAAAAACAAAAAGAACTGAATGGTTGGAGGTTGGGACCAGGGTTAACTGTTTAGTAAAGAGGATTAAGGTCAAAGCCTGATGTTAGGAAATAAAAATAAATCCGCCAGAAGGCTTCTGCTGTGGGGTGCAAGTGTGTGTGGTTGCAGACACATGATCTCACCTTTAGGGTCATCTCTGACCACCAAAAGACCATTTCGGCACACGATCTTCCCCGTGGCTGCGTCCACAAACACTAAAGATGGGATGCTGGTCACCTTGTACTTGTTCCACAGCTTCATCTGGGGAGGGAGAGGATAACAGAATTGGTTGGTTAATGTGGATGCAAAAGTACCTCAGAGAACACATTTATGTTTATTTTAATTTCAGCACTAGAGAAACAGTTGACCCAGTGATTCTTCAGGCCTGCTGCATGTTCAGCAGAAATACTACTGTGTAAACAAATGACACCTTGGTACTACATGTATTTTAAAAGAAAAAACACTGCCTTGTTTAAAGGAGAAGCATGGGACTTGAAACAAAAACAGGCCCAAGGTGAATTAACAGAGGTTGGGAAGTACACTACTTCTCTTTTAGAAGGGTGAATTAGTGTTAACTCCCATGGTCTCTGCTGTATCATGAAAAAGAGTAAAAGGTGGAATGCACTATATAGGATTCATACTTTTACAAGCTTTTATTAAAACCTGTTGGCCTTAAATGTAACCATAATACCTTCTATATGACAGTGATATTAATACAGCCTCATGAAGCCAGAAAAGATGCTTTACAGAGAAAAATATGTGCATGAACTATTCATAGAGTTCAGTGAACACTGAAGTTCTTAACATCAAAGAGCAGATAAACCATTTTTGAGTCTCACTTTCCACATCAGAGGCAGAGTCTTACCCTCGGGATTGAAAACAGCCACGTAAAGAGAAGTGACCGGTATTATCAAGCATTTCTGACATAGCAACAAAAGAAGAAAAGGAAGCGTCACATGAAATCTTGAAACAAGCTTTGCAAAAGTAGACAGCAGAATAAAAACACGAGATGAGCTATATGTACTTCACTCTACTTTATAGAATTTATATCCTGAAAAAGAACCTTGTTACTCAATCAAAATGTCTCAATTTAATCTTTGTACACCTGTTCTTCAAAGCCACCCACTGCTGTACCTGCAGTATAATGATTTGCAGTGTCTGAGTTACTCCAATTGGACTATAATTTAAATGAAGTGAGATTTTTGTTGTAGTTTTTGTACAATGATGTCACTGCGCAAAGATACGTAGACTTAATAAGAGCAGAAAACTTGCACACAGGCTGTTACTCATATTATGCGCCTGCTCCTTTGCAAGAGTGTGACAGTTACAGAGGTCACCCACAGACACTGTCAGACACCAGAAGGCAGACATTCTGTCCCGTGGACAAGACGACCTGGAGCCTCCGGACCATGGTGGTCTGGAAGTCCCTTAAAAGCAAAACTTCAGTCTACCACAGTTAACAGTTTTACCACAAACTTCATGCTACTCTGGAAACTCTGCTCGCAAATTGATGGGGTTAGGGGCTGTAACTGTGACAGTGTTTGAAAGCTTAAAGTCTAACACCACATCTGTTAAACTCAGCTGCCTGTTGTCATTCAGGCTGATGATGTCAGACAGACAGATGGATTTAGCCGAAGAGTAAGGGAGACAAAAAAAGAGAAGGAAAAGCAGAGTGGTATGGTGGCTGGATGTGCAGTATCACCAACATTACAAGACATGAACCCCTATGATTTTGTCCAGAAATAACCACACTCAGGATATATAATGACCAAACAAATAAACAAATAACATAGTAAATAAATTCAGGAAGGAAGAATGACTTTGTTATAACAAATGATACAAATAGTTAAGTCAAACAAAAACTTGTAAAAAAACACAAGAGCTATAGGCTGTCTATTATACTGACAAGACAGGTAGTTTTAAAATACTATCAAATATGCACTCATCCCTATTCTACTAAGCGGCTGTGGCCTTAATGGAGCATTAAAGACATTTCTCCACTTTGATGAATGTATAACTGCTAAAGTATCTAGTGCCGAAAGATTTAAGGAAAAGTTTGGCAAATTGGGAAAGACTGCTTTCTTACCAAGACTTGCATTACATGTTTAAATTCTTCTCTACAAAACACAAAAAAACTATGAAGTAGCATACCGAGTAAAACAGTTAACCTGACTATTATATGACAACATCAAGAACAACAACAACAACAAAAAAAACACTACTCATGAGATTTCATGGCTTTTTTTTAATAATGTAACTACTAGTAAGCTTTAGTTGTATTTCAAAGTTAAACTTTGAACAAAGCAATGCTAGCGTCATTTCCTGAGTTTGTGCTAATATAAGCTAACCAGCTGCTAGCTGTAGCTTCATATTGAGCAAAAGAAAACACCTGATATTTTCATGACTGAACAGGAAACCAGGAGAAACTATTTTCTTGTTTGAGAAAATGTCAAGGTTTTAAAACAGCCGTTTGTTACAGGCCTGTGTGTTTGTTTTTAGTATTTATGGAAGATTTCTGTTGAAATAATCAACTCCAAAAAAATAGCAGCATCCAATTATCATGCAAACTGCTTGAGGATTGCATGCCAACACACAGCTTTCTCTAACAGAGGCTATTCATTATCAATATCTCCAGAGTGTGTAACGACAGACCAAGCAGGAGGTTTGGTTGTGTCATTACACACTGGTTTAACTATGCCAATAACCCTTGTAGAGAGGTCACCAACTGTTAAGACTCTAGGGGGCTGGAAATCCATACCAAGAATCCATTTACTCTCCTAGACATGCAAGCATTAGCCTCACACTACGCCCGCTGCTCATCATACTAATTGGATCACGCATGGCTGGAGATCCATATCCAGAAGAAGCAAGCAAATCAGCCCACTGTGGGACCAGTGCATGTTGAGATACCAGTGTTGAAAATCTTTGCTGATCAAAGAAACTGCTGATTCTTTTTAGAGGCTTTTGGTGGGGTCATTGACTGCATTCACTTACTACCTGAGCCTGTTAGAGGGGGAATGAGGGGGAAAAAAACATGGCTACAGCCCTACTTCCAGTATATCATGTTAGATGCCATGCGTGGCAATTGCTTTCATGCTTCTTTGCACTGTAACATTTTATGGCTACATTCTGGACTTTAAAAGGAGGTGAACTTGGGTGGAGAACCCTGAACGGTCTGTGGAATAAAATTTCAAAATCCACAAACATCTACCTCAGTTTTGCCCCTGTCACTTTTGAAAAGCCCATAGCATGACGCGCCATGAAATTTGGCCTTTTTCACTAACCGGTAGGTCCCCACAGTGGCTGTGGAGTCCTACAAGTGTTGCAGTATTGAGAGAAATAGTGGAGTTGAAATTCCTTCACTCAACATGTCTAATTCACCAATAATTGCTTGAGCAGCATCTCCTCACGGATCTGCTTTCACTGGATCGGTGTGGCCTGAGGAGTCTGCCAGACGCTCCCATTGCTGCTTCATTACAGCAGTGCCACTACAAAGGAAAGTGAGCCCTTTACAACTCAGGACATGAGAGGGATCCTGCTGTGGTGCAGATAACAGCTCACTCTTTTATCTTTGCACAATATATGAGGGACAAATGTTGATAATAAGTTGATGCCTTGAAGAAAAAAGGACTCAATTTAAAAAAAAAAAAAAAAAAAAAAGATTTTTGTTTACAGAAGATTTGTAGAATTTAGTTTAACCTAATTCTCTGCAGCATTAATGATCAGCAAAAGTATGCATATATGCTCTTTACTTATGTCAAGGGGAATTTATTTACATAGTTTAAAGAGCTATTTAGGGGGAAAAAAAGTGATGCATTCCACTAAGGAAATTCTGTTCTGGTTTTATTCAATTGAAAGTGTAGGGGAGAGTTTTGCTAAATCAAAATCTACTGCACAAAAAAAGATAATAATCAGGTGATCAACAGACTCCCACTGATATTAGTTGTCAAGTGTGAAGCCATTTGCTGGGAGAATTACTGATAGATGGGGCCATCGCCTCAAGACACGTTCAACAAAAGCATTTGTCTTTTACTGCGATTTCTTTTAAAAATGCCTGCAGGCAGTGTGATCTCTGACCGTAAAGATTTACTGTAGTGAAGCAGAAGCATGCCCCTTAACCACAAGCTTTTTCAGTCATGAAGCCATGACCTGAGCAACATGGGCAACGAATTCAAACTAACATGTTAGTGCACAGCAGCATCAACACATCATTTATTGTTTGTAGGCAGGCGGCTTTCAAGGTAAAATCTGAAACATTCTGCATTTTCCCTTCACTCGTCAGGTTGCAGACAAATGTGAACTCTTCTGACTGCACTGCTGTAACTCCCTTTTGGCTGGGCCCCTGCAGCCAGATTTGACTTACATTCCTCCAGGCTGAACCCCGCCTCTGCTCAATCTGCTCCCGAGGCTCTCAGTAACTGCCTGTATCCACTTCAAAACGCTATTGCTGCTCTTCATGGCTACAAAGAAAGCCCTTCCCTCCCACCTCGCAGCCATACTTCAGCTCACACTACGCTGGCTAGTGTGTGTTACTTAGGGCATCCATCTGTGCGGCTCTGACCTGAAGAGTCCTCATTGCTGTGGCTCCTCTGGTGGTGAAATACACATCTAAAACCTAGCGGCAGCTGCACAGTTGCTGCCCTTTTTCTCTGTATATGTCATTCTGAACATGAACCACCATGCGAGTTATTCTTTCATCTTTAAACAATCCCAACTACTTTAATCCCCCCCCCACCTCTCTCAAGAGACATCTATGTTCCTACAATATAAAAAGTACAGACCACCCACTCCACCCTGCTCTACTGTGCTCATTACAGAGCTCATCCTGCACCAAACAGCCATTAAGGATGAGAAAATGCGCTTCCTATGAAAATAGCAGAGCTGGAACATAATACAAGCTTCTCAGCATCCTTTTTCAATCCAGCTGCTGCTCTCATATATTCAATATTCCTGTAAAATTTTGTGGGCGAACCATTTTGATTGTGAATGCTGATGTACGCAGATGGAAGACACTGGCTAAATTGCTTTTTTTCCCTTCTTCCTTTTTCCTCCCCCCAATAGAAGAGCCTGCTGTTGCCAAGGCAACTAACCCCCAGCCTTTCCCCTCCATGAAGTCAGGACATGTCACCAAGTGGCAGACACTTTGTGGGCTCTTGGTTAATAATTCAGTGATAAATAAATGGTTTTGAGAGGAAGACAGGTGCCAGAATGTCAGAGGGCTTTGGGGAACGAATGAGGGAGTCAGAAATGGCAGAGAGTGTGGGTGTGAAGGGGGGACATTTCTCATAAGGAGGGACAAAAGCGACCCCCTGAATGCAGGCTCTAAACCTAAACTTGGTTAGAAGTTTTTATGTCATGAAGAAGGCAACATTAAAAAAAAAAAAAAAAAAAAATGGTGTGTGGGAGGGAGGGGTGGGGGTTGTAAAAGAGTAAAAAGCTAGGGCTCAATAGGAATCTGCAGTATTGTCTCTTCACAGAAGCAGGCAGCCCCTGAGGCCGACATTCAGCGAGGTCAAGGGTCAGGATGGCAGGGGGTGCATTCTTAGCTCCCAGTGGTGTTTGGGCCAGTCTGCCTGCTTTACCAACCCCCCATTATACTTACTGTCCTTTATTTCCAAACGCCTTTCTTTCTTTTGGATAAAAGCAAACATGTAAACCTGTTACACACATGGGCACAAAAGCCATGTCTGAATGTAAAAATGTAAAATTACACCCTTTTCTGTCCACATTACGCTTCCATCCATGCTAAAGTGACATTCTCAGCCACAACAATGCATCTTTTGAAAGCATTTAATCCAAGTATAGTGGAATGAAAAACTCCAGTCTGCTAGGCATCAGTGTGTGATTATCATGTGATTCGGAGCATCTGTTTCTCATGTGATTCATTTTTGAGTATCCCGGTATGTTGTTTTAGTCATTCTGTTTGCTTCATTGATATAAATGACAACCCATTCAACTTCTTGCTTTAGTGCAATTATTCACAAAGCCATGGCTTCATAATCTGAGACAAAATTCACAGCACTGTGGCTGCTGATTAATGGATGAAAATATTTTTTAAGCCATGTTACCTTTTTTTTAGCCTGTCCAGATTATATACAGCATATCTCTTACTCTCTCTCTATATATATATATATAGATCTATCTATCTATCTATCTATCTATCTATCTATCTATCTATCTATCTATCTATCTATCTATCTATCTATCTATCTATCTATCTATCTATCTATATATATATATATATATATATATATATATATATATATATATATATATATATATATATATATATATATATATATATATATATATATATATTAATGTGAATACAAAGCTATATTGTTACTCATTTTCTCTGCATGTAAATTATTAATCTGCCCTGAAAGTACGACTCATGTTCACATTAATGATTTACCTCTACAAAGTGTTAGAAGCCTACTGTATGAATACTGTGTCTGAGGTAATTTCAAACTTGTCGACTCTGCCTATGGCCTGCATTATATCAAGTCAAGGCCTGCAGGCCCTGACAGACAGTGAGAGATGACATAAAGCTGGTCTGGCTCTGGACCAGCTCTGTCAGTTACCTCAGTGTGACCCTCTCAGATGGGCATAACAGACTTGTGTTGATTGGCAAACTCCTGACTTGGAAGACCTGGTGCATTTTTCAGTAGCTCTTTTTAATACTATGTGCCAGAAGATAATACAACACACATGCACAGTCTGTCTACTGTAATTCAACACACCACAGAACCATTCTGAAGTCAGATGAATTGCTCTGTATAGCCTCATTAAGTCAGCAGCCATTACATATTTATAATCAGACAAAACACACATTAAAGTCAGCCTATAGCTAGATTTTTGCCCATGTGCTTTTTGTGCTCTATGCTTGATTAGCTACACTCTGCAGCACACCAACAGCAGCAGCCGTGCATTAATTCCACCCATTACCGTTTGTCCAGTACCCCGATTTCCTGGAGTGCTGGTGGAGTGTGGATGGGGGGGGGGGGTTCTGGGTGATTTAGACAGCTTCCCTGTTGTGACCCCTGTTTGCCCCCAGATTTAACTCCCACCACTCCTCCTCTTCCTTGTTATACCAGAGCCCTGAAAAGTCTGCCAGAGCTGGCACTCAATCCCTTATCCCATCACAACAACACATTAATATTTATGGAAATTTGAAGGAAACATTTAAGACACATTATCAGCGGTTTGTGCAGAAATCAAGACACCTCTAAATCTTGAAGGATCCAATCCATCTAATGCAGCTCATGGTAGATGGTTTGCACATGCTGTGTCTCTTCCCTGTGCTCACTTAATTACATTTATTGAAAATAAACTGTATGGATGCTATTCAGATATGGAAGTGATTTATGCTTACATCCAAGTGATACCCCTTTAGATTCCTATAAATTACAACATCAGGTTGTTACGCTGTGACTTTGTTCAAGTTTCAGGCTCATTCTGAGTAGCAAATGAAAAAAGTAGCTTTAGCTTCAAGTGGAGAGGGGGAAGGAGGATGCACAGCAGATGCATCTGTAAAAAGAGATAAAAACCAAAGATAAAGCCAAAGATAACACAGCTTGACGGATTAAAAGATTTCTTTTTGCACCAGCAAGGTGATTCTAGAGTTATTAGCTAAAACATCTCAGCATGGTGTGCAGTGTGCCCTTAAAATAGAGGAAACTGGATAAAAGAAGTTCTTAACACCATGAAACACATCTGCATGATGCCTGTGTAGTGGCTAGTTTGGTGTGCCTTCTTTATCATCAGTCAGGGATCTTAAAATAATTTTGACAAAACCTATATTTGTCTACTTGTTCTGAACACATTAAAGTGGAATGGACACAATAAATTCCACACTGTACAGATGCTGCACTTAGAAGGGTGAAGGGTGTATTTGGTCTGACTGTCCCTGTCACAACTAGCGTGGAGCCTCATAAATCACAATATACTGCGTCTCCTCTGCCTCATAAAATGCAGATTTCTTACAGGTAGAACAAAAATGCCTGTGGACGTAGATACATATATAGTACATAGACACAAATACATAGATGCCTGAGCCTGACAACCACCTTAAGTACAGAGATGTCTCACAAATCTATCATCTACTGCTGATGGGCAATGACATCCAGGCACAATAATGGTTCAGATTTCCTGAGGGAAAAGATGTTCTTGCTCTTTTTGCTCGTTACCTGAGCTACATTGAGCTTTGCGGTTTCTAGTTACACAGTGACACTTTATATCCACCCATTAACCCATTTCCTCTTCTACTCATATGCTCACTAATAGTCACATCTGTTTGGCTGCAGCTGCAGGCCAGCCCTGTGCATTTTATAGCAGAGCTGTACATCTGGACCCCCGTCGTATCTTTCACAGCTGCCCCTCCCATTGCCCGCCTTCCCTACTCCATGCAATGCTTTATTCTCAGCTTATTCCACCCCAACAACACTTTTCACAGCAGAGATGAAAGATTCCAAGTCCCATACACTCACTCTCTCCACTAGTACCAGCCCATATTGGCCAGGAAGGGTCTCATGGGTACAGATTTCATTTTATCCAAATTAAGTGTTAAATTAAGGAAATAAATCAAGACTCCACCACAACAGAAACATTTCAGCATGAAAACCTAGTGCACACACACACTTTCAGTTGTCAAAACACGTTTATATTTTCTTAGAAATGTGTTACCTCTTAATTATGGGGTATAATTAAATCAGATGGCCTTACACATAGAAATATTTCAGAAAGTTTTGATGTTGTCATAAATTTTATCTTTAACAACTAAATTTTATTAAGATGGTGGGGGTCTTATTTCATTCTCTTTATACACACACACACACACACAAAAAAAAAAAAAATAGGTAAAAAGACAAAAACAAAATAAATCAACTGAGAGGAGACAGGCAGACTTAGGACAGCAATAAAAAATGAAGAGCACATAAAAGCATTTGTAAAAAAATGCTTCTCTGTACAAGTCTGCTTTGAGAAATAGTTTAAAATTTGCCACTGATCTGGCTACTTCCATCTCTGGCAGGCTGCTGCAGACCTCAGGAGCCTCACAATGAAGACCTTTTGTTTTAAGCAGAGTCCTTGGAACCAGACTCTCTACATAAGTAGTTATAAAATGGTCTGATGTCCACTTCAAACTCCCACTGAGCCTTAAAAATAAACATCCATCAATTTTCTACACACTTAAGAACTGTGATGGCAAAACAAGTGTATTTTTCTCCTACAACTTCCTCAGACATCTCTTGGGAAATGTAACAGTAGCAGCTACAAGGCTGTAGGAGTTGGGAGGATTTCAATCAGTTGTTCGTGGAGCAGTTTAGTTTAGTGCAAAGGAGGACATGTGTCCCAATGCCTGAAGCCTGAATGTAATCCTCTGCTCAAATCTTGCATCACAACTGTGCATTAAAGCAAATGGCAATATAGCTAAGCTGAAACGATCATATGGACTCTTTCCTTCCTAATGTTTCATAAAAAATATGTATTTAGAATACAGTGTTTACAGATGAGAAGACAAGTAAATATTCTTCCTTGAAAACTTGCATTCAGTGCACTTTGGCTTTTATTGCCAAAGCAAATATCAAAAAAAGTAAATTATCCGTCACTACTACTACTACTTACCAGTGAAAAGACCAAAAGTCTGAAGTTCTAAAAGTAAGTAAAATAAACCTTAACCTTTTGGGCCCTGGACCTATTTTTATGCTTCTGCTTAAACATTGTTTACCCATAATAAGTATATCTCTGCAACCACAAGGTCTGTGGTGACGTGAAATGAACACGTCTGAGATTTGTTAGGATGTGTAAATATCAGTATGTGTTTCCGGTGAAGACTAAATGAAGACAGCACATAGCACAAGTGTA
The DNA here is from genome assembly GCF_017639745.1 of Melanotaenia boesemani. Classification (NCBI taxonomy): domain Eukaryota; kingdom Metazoa; phylum Chordata; class Actinopteri; order Atheriniformes; family Melanotaeniidae; genus Melanotaenia; species Melanotaenia boesemani. The sequence goes on from NC_055690.1 coordinate 15,425,629, forward strand.
AAGAAGTTGATTAATATGAATATACCTTTGGAATGATGCAGCTGTAGCTCTAAACTTTTATCAAATCAAAGTATGAAATGTGAACATTATCTCTGCAAAGACCGACTTTGATTAAGTGAAGTATGAAACATTAGAGAGGTTCTGGTACAAACAGTTAGGGCGATGTCTCCAAAATGTCCATTTGGTATAGTTTGGCATCATCTATTCTCAAAGTCCCCCAACCGATAGACCTCAAATTTGAAAAAGTTAAAAGGACATTTTGCTAATATTTGGTTAAATGTTGAGGCCCCGCCCTTTGTTCTTGATGTTAGTAGCCAACCATAATCTCCTGAGGACCTGTGTTATGATCAAACACAGCTGAATAGCTCAGACTCTTAAGCTCTACGTTTTGTTATATTTAGAAATTAGATTAGATGCCTATTTCTTGGTAAGGATAAGGATTTAGGTATTTCTGACATTCCATGAAATGATAAAATCTCAGGAAAAACAGGAGCCTCGACCTTTCGCAACAATCAGTGAGTAACAATGAGCAAACAGTTAGGGAAATGAAGGTGACAAAATGTTAGTAGTGATGGAAATAAAACAGAACTGAGAGTTCACTCTAACACAGTCATATATTATGCAGAACAGACTGTTTTTATAAGACCACAGTAATGTTAGAGTGGATGTCCTCTGAAATTGCAAAGAAAATGTAACAACTTAAATAAAAAGTGGTTTATTCTTAAATTTATGGATTATACTACTATTAACACAGGACTTTATAAGGTTTATAACCTTACATAAGCACTGATGAGTGCTTTACTGTCATATGCTGCTGAAAAAATGTGTTGAGAAGCAACACAAAACATTAAATGAGTTTGTATTTTTTTTAAACAAATGTAACAGTGAGAGTCAGAAAACAGCTGAGGGGATCAAAGAAGGGTAAAACAGACAGAGACACAGAAGGCCGAGAGATATTAGTGTCAATTTTCAGGGTCATGTCACCCTGCAGAGGGCTGATTGACAGGGCACAGCCCCGGTTTAAAGTTCAAGCCTTTAATAGCTCGGCTGGAACAGCATGACCTCGAAGTCAGCCGATCCAACACAGCCCCTGATCCTCCCTGACACCACTGTCAATGCTTTTACATTAAACTCTAACAATTTTTTTTTTTTTTTTAAAACAATCAATAATCTCACTCATCAGTCTCACCTCTTTTACAACAGAGGGCTACTTTTACAAGAGATCTGTCTTGCTCACACCTGCTGGAAACACATCCTAAAATAAATTCCTTAAAAAGAATGAATTCTAGTCCCAAAAGTAAAACAAACTGTCCAGCATTTGCACTTCAAACTTTTTATTATATAAAGAAAAACACAGAAGAATCAGAGGACAGTCCACTCTTTGATGTGTTTGTAATTCAGCTCCACAAGCGTGAAAGCACAGATCTGAGACCTCCCACAGATACTGGCGGAGGTCACCAGCCCTTGCTGAGCCTTGGCTCCCAACACACTCTTCTGATATCTTATTCCTGAAATGTAAGCACTTCATAGACAACATGATGTAATTTCCTCAGGCACAAATCATTCACCAAGTCAAACACTTCATTACTTGTTTACATTGTTGCTGGTGCCAAACCACAGAAAGATTTAAGCCACTAACAATTATACAGTGTGTCATCATGCAGTGTTTGGAAAGAACAGCCCTTCAACAAAGACTAGAATTAGAGACAATGTGGAGGAACATACAAGTCTGGCATGGGTTTACGTGGAAAAATGGCTGGCAGGTGTTTCTGTGTACCTTGCTATTTACATTGCAGCAGCATGTTGCATCACCCATATGGCAACTAAAAGCTCAGTTAGAAGATGATGTGGAAGCACAATGTAACTCAGACAAGTTAGTTAAGCTGTAGGGATCAAAAGGTGAAAAAACAGACATGCTCAAATAATATTTTGCCAAAGAGCATAATTAAATCATCACAAAATCGAAAGAATATGACATCATAATAAACCAGTTAAAAAGGTCCATCTACTTAAACTCACAGACTGGACAGGGATGATCAAAGAGAGGTAAAAAGGAATGCTTAAGAAGCTAGAAGCTGCATGACAGACCACTACAGCTGGGTTTTAAAGAAAAATGGAAGAGTGATAATAAAAATGCTTGCTGAATGGTTTCCCAAAAGGGAACAGGGGAGACTCTTCAAACTCCTCTGGTCTGATGATGTTAACACTGAACTTTTTAATCATCAAGGTTAATGCCGTCAGGTGCAAACACTTTTCATCACCCAAAGAACTTATCCCCACAGTGAAGCATGTTAGTGGCAGCACCATGCTGTGGGGATGTTTGTTTCATTGACAGACTAAACTGCCCAGCATTTAGTGATATAGTGCATAGTGCTAAATGCCGGGAATATCTTGAGGAAAAACAGCTTCAGTCTTTGAGCAGGAGCAGTTAAATTTGAAAAATGGATAAAAGTCCCAGTGGCTAAACGTGCCCAGCTCATAGAGACACTAAGAAATTTATGGCCACCATTGTTTCAAAACGTGCACCTTCAAAGTACCGAATATTTTCTTACTTTACCATGGGAGGTGAATACTGGATGGTGCAATTATCCAAAATGATAGTTCAGTGTAGAACTAGTCAGCTGCTGTAAGACATTTTTTTTTATTTGAAAAAGGAAGGAAGCTTAGCTTTGCACATAGCAGTTCATCTCCAGTTTTTTAAACATATCACTATCCACAGCTTAGCAATGCCGACACTGGCCTCAGAGGGCCTCACCATGATTTATAGTCACACTGAACATTTATAAGAGCAGAAAACACTTTTAAACCCTGCCAACAAGCAAAAAGTCAGGGGATAAGAGCCATAGAGCAGCTTTGTATTTTAAAGATCTGTTAAAATCTTTAGCAGGAACAGAAAAATTGACTGCCAACGATTTGTTTATAGTCAACATCAATCACATCCTAATAAATAAAAACGTTAGAAAAACAAAAATTAATGACAGGACTTGCGTATCCATACTTTGCATTTGTACCACTTAATTAATGTGTCATTTGCAGCATGATGGAAACAGACAGTTGTGTTTGTCAGCACTTTCTCCAACAGTTCTGGCCCAACATTAAAGAAACCTGCACAGAACTGCAGCCAGGACAAAACAAAAGAAGATGAAAAACAAGTTACATCTCAAAACACTCTTTTTAAGTGTTTATACACAAAAGAAATCACATTTTTTATGGGCCACTGGCAAATTCTAGACAGTCTACATAAGATAAATAAAATGAAATGATGAAACCTAAGAAATGCTTCCAGTTTCCTGAGTTATCTGCCATCTGAAAGACCAATCAAATGAGACATCCAACTAATGAGAGAATCCAGAAAGCATTATTGTTCTGGTTTTGAAAAGCTGTCCAGGGAAATGTGATTAATGTTTTCCATGAGCACAGAAGAGCAAATCCTAAGTGACTTGGACTGAGAGAATGAGAGTCGCACTTTTCAAAGTGAATTTTTGTAATAGGCTACAATTAAACTGAGCAATGCCCTGCCAAGGAAGGAGGACTTCCCATTAATATGAGTCATGGAAGACCACAAGCAACGGTCATAAAAGTGCAACAGCCAAGAGCAAATGAAATGCCAAAACAAGGAAGGAAAATGCACTTGAATGATTTTCCATGCATCTTCAGAACTGAGGGGGAAAAATAGTGAGACAATGAGCAGCATATATATTTTTCCCGGTTACAGTAACTTTCATCAGACTGACTCTGAGCAACGTCACCTCTGGTCCTGACGGCCGCGATCAAGTTGCAAGAGGGGACAAAGAGGACACACATAGGTGAGGTGAAGCACTCCTACATCTGTGGCAGCCTGGAATGCAAAGTGGCTCAACTGGGTTTATAAATAACATTAGAAACACAAAAGGTGCTGCTGTTCTAAGTCGAACCACTCTTTCAGAGTCCCCATTCTGCCCTCCTTGTTACTGCAAGCGTCTCACCGGAGCAGTTAGCGGCAGTTCCCGACCAGCCCAGCCTCTCTGTTGCAGAGTAACCCTGCAGCTCCAGCATCACTAGTTAGGTCTGAATGCAGACAAGAATACTCAAAGCAACCTTTGTGACTGTACAAGGTGGTAGTGTGTACACAGGAGCTTGTAGGTTAAGAGTGAATGAGGGGGTATGAGACCAATAAGGGATGCAGCACTGATTTTCATGATATGGATTTTTTTTTTTTATAAATTCATTTTTCACCTCTTTTTTGGTGACACAATGCAACACACAAACTACACATTATTTAACACAACCTATTACATAAAAATAGATACTGTTATGCGTTTCATGCAAATGTGAGCTGGTTTGAAAAGGTGTGTTATTCATTTAATCCTTACAGACTAATGATAAAGAGCAAGAAAGACCAGGCTCATTAGTATGTTATGCATACATTAACTAAAAACCCTCTAAAAGTTATTCCTCACTGAATATGCAGAAGACAGTCTTAAAACTCCTGTTGCGTATTTTAATAAATAAACTGTAATAAAATCAGGCTATTGCAAGATAATAATAATAAAAAAAAACACTCAAAAGGAAAAGGAGTGGGAAGGTTGCTGTATTCAAGTACTACACGTGAGGATTTCCAGCTCGGAGAAAAAGGAAAAACTCATAAAATATATTAACTATAAAATTCAATATATTTCTTTAGAAAGACTTCCAAAATGATAGCAAAAATTTTAATTTGCAAAGAAATTGTCTAACATATGTGCTGATTAGGGTAAGTGTTCAAAAGTTAAAATTTGAAGTTTCCACAAGTTTGAAAGACATTGTGTTTGGGAAAAAAAAAAAAAAAAAAAAAAAAATCTGTATCTAAAGCTAATTGACAGGCAATTCGTTGTCAAATTATAACTGATCATTTCAGTAATATATTGTGGGTTCAGTTTCTGTTGTTCTCAACAAGGAATGCTTTATGCAACTAAAGCCTGCTTAGTTGTGATTGGTCAATGTAAGACTACAGGTGGAAACAGACAGCATTTGGCCCAAAATCAAGCCGGTTGCCCACAGCTTGTTTATAGATTATTCAACAATGACTTTTAGTTACTCATTCTAGTCATTTATCCTTTACTTTTAGTTAACAATTTTAGGAAATTGCATGCAGGGAAGTTTAGTTTAGGTTCTAGGTATTTCATACACAGTAATTTTGTGTTACAGAAAAGAGCGAGAGTGTAGCAAAGATAGCCACTATTTAATTCAAGCATGTATCCTTTCAGGAAGTACTTTCTCATTTTACTTCATCTACATAATAATATGTATATTTTAAATCTACTTGTAATCTACAGTTTCAGATGTTCAGCTTTCCTTTCACTTACTGGTGACATAAACAGAGATACAACCCACCTGACTGGGACCCAACTGTAAGACAGCGTATCAGCTCAAACAGGATTAAGACACTTTTGGAAATAATGAGACACTGTGTCTGTAAGGATGTGGGAGTGCGGCATTATGCTATGAAAAGTAGCAGGCAGCCTATCTGAAAAGTGTTTTTGTGCAAACCTTGCTGATAGGAAAGGATTATGACTGCATCTGTCTGTGCTGCCACGACTGCTGCCTGCATCACCATCAAGATAGAAATCCGGCTGGATTTTTATCTCTCATTCCATTCCTCACCTTTCCAGCCCTCCATCATTCCCCTTTCTCTCTCTTTTCTAAATGAAGGACTGTAATACCAGTACTCAGGAGAGACAAAAAAAAAAAAAAAAAAAAGAGTGGAAAGAGGGTGAAAAGGTGACGGGCTGTACAACAGCGAGACACGCCTCATTTAAAAGCTTTTCTCTGATAAATCGCAGATATGGAAAAATATGTTCTTGCTTATGTCCTTTTTACTCATGCAATGGAAAACTCAGATTGTAATGCCAATTCTGCTCTCCAGGGCGATTCATCAGCAACACTGTTTTCTCTGAAAAACATCACAATGAAAACATCATGTGAAACAGGCCATAAAGCAAGGTTCCTCTGCCTTTAGGGTGTTGACACAGAGGAGAAAAAGAAACCTGAAAATGGTGTCTGTGTAAACATGTAATAAACCTGTTAACACCTCAATACAACAGTGCTCTTCTTAAGTCAGACTAAACTACCTTCCACTAACATATCTTAGTAGACATTGTTTTTGAATGCGTACCTCACAAAAACTCCTGCATTCACAATTCTGAGTACAGTTACATTTACACAAACCCCCTACATCGAAACAAATCTGTCCCTACATGACCTCCGTTACACTCTCAGTCATAGTATGGCTGTTGTAGCCTGCATTTTAAACACTCAAGTTCTTTATAAGCAAGCCGTGCATTAACCTCTGTGTTTAGTGTCATACAGAGTGTTGTTACTTTGCAGACACAGATGCAGCTGCCCAATGTGGAGCGGATCTAATTAAATGCTGTTCCACATTAACAGGATTGGGTGAACCTACAGATTTCCGCCTGCTCCACTCGGCCTGTGAGTGGCATTCGTTGTAATGCATACAAGCAGGAACCAGATGAAGAGCTTCCTAGAATACACACACATCCTGCCAGACACAAGCGAAACCGACATCCGTACACTCATATGACCTGTGCCCTTTGTGGATCAGGGTGGTGGAACATGGTGGCAATGTTACAGTTGCACAATAGGCAAGTGGAGACGTTGCCACAGCGAGGCATCTGTTCAAGGCTTGCAGCCTTTATGTAGCTGCAGGCCATATCTGGAGGTGTAGCCGATGCTGTCACTCCCAATGTCTAATTACAGGTGTTGTTCTACCACAGTTATGTGCATTAAGCTTAATATATTCAATATATGCCTGCAGCCTTTTGATACTTGGAACAAAACCAGTGTAGCGCATGTTTATCTCCATTTGCTGCCAAATTCCATCCAGGAAACTGTGGTCTGTCAAATACACACTAAATACAGTGTCCTGCAGAACACAGTGTTTGCAACTGGCTGGTTTGCCCCTACATAAACTACCACTTAAAGCTAAAGCAGTGATTGTGGGTTTGCTGAAGATGAAGCATGTTTCAATGAGCTAATCAAACACCAGTTCTGCTACACTGAGACCAAACTGTGAATCAATATGGCCATAACTTCATGCCTTCTGTAGAACTAAACAGTCTAGACAGATAAAACAAAGTAGATAAAAAAAAAATACGATGATATCTGAGCTTAAAAGATATAAACAGCAGGCCAGTGTTCCTACAAGTATACTGGACTCACAATGAGCCTCCTCTCTTCTCTGTTTATGCACTCACTCACATTTGTTGAGACAACAGAACAACTGGTCAAGATCTCTGCAGTTGCTGCTTTACAAGACCAACTGCAATGTCTGTGCAAGAATATTGAGGATTTATGACAGGTAACCTACCACAAGCAGATCGCACAGCCTGCTCCTCACTTCTGTACATCGCTGCTGCTCAACCAAAGCTTTATGGAGCTGATACATTTCCTGCCACTTCATTTACTCCCACACTGTAACAGCCAGCTTTAAAACAGCGTGAAGCCAATCTACTTCTCCCGTCTGGGTTAGAACATGGTATCCAAGAAAAAAGCATGTGAATACACTTTAAGTCATTCCTGGAACAACTGCAACACATAAAAGCACTAAAGGTAGAATTTAACTGAATCAAATCAAATGTCTGCATCTGTCAGAGATCACGACAGAACCTAATGCCTAAAATATCTTTAAAATACCATTTATGCACTTCATATAGCACAAGCTTTGAGTGGCTCAATATAATTGACTCAATAGAGTAGGTGTATTCAACTAAAATTTAAAAAGGTCCAGTCAGGGAAAAACTTTTGGAGCCAAGGTCCAGGAATAAGACATACATGACTCATCTTACAAAGACCTGAGGTAAAACCTAAAACAAATAAAAACTGTCTCCTCCTCATGTTGTTACATGAGAGTGAAGCTGAAGGTTTGTTGAGGGGCTGCATGGTGAACCCTCAATAGACTCTCTTTCCTACTCGTTATTATTTTACATATTTCCTATTTATTCGTGTTGCTTTGTCAAGTGAAGATTTGCACACATTGTGGGTAGGAGCGTGCCGGTTCGGATGGCTGTGGTAACTAAGGAAACAGAGCTGTTGACACTACTTCATGAAAAAAAAAAAAAAAAAGGAATGTTGCATTCACATTTCCTGTTCCGCATTCATGGGTTATTGTTTTATTGTGGACAGCTATGAGAGAATCAAAGGGAATTCATAACAGGAGCAGGGCAAGCCCAAATAAGTAAGTACACTCAGGAAAACAAGCCCAGAAACCCGCGACTGACGATATTTGCAAGCAACAGATAAACAAGCCCAAAGTGGCTTATAACAGGCAGACTTGGCAACACTGCTGCCTTTCTCCAGCGCAGTTGTTTGTATCTCTCCCTTTGTTTTATCTAGCTGACTTTCTTTCCCTTTCTACCATTTTGTTGCCTCTTACCAACTCTCATGTGTCGTAGTGCTGCAAAGTTTACCACCCGAAGCCTTACTTACATGGTTGAGTGTATCACGTGGGATGGCTTACCTCACATTCAATTGGTGTGCGTGTTTTCTGACCACTACCGTGAAAACTAAAAAAGTTGTACCAGTTAAAATAAAAGCACCCATTAGATTTGATACACTAGGTCTGGGTCCAAGTGCAACAAATCCTGGGTCTGGATCTGGATGAAGGTCTGATGTTAGGGACCTCTGCTTTAAAGGATGCTCCTTTTGAAGATGAGCAAGAAGCAGTAGAGTGAATAACAGACAGATCTTCAACAAAGATCCTGAGAAATATGAGAATATTTTTCTTAAATGTGTACATCTATTCTTGCCTTAAAACCATAGTCCTTACTTTTGGAAAAACTATGTTTTTTTCTTTTTTTTTCTTCATGTTCATTTTGCTTAGATTTTGTTCAGCTGAGTGGCTCCTTTTAGCCATCACCGTTTTTCTGCAAAACCAATAAATCCCATCTTACAACTTATTGAAACCTCCTTCTTCATTTGGCTTCAAACCAAAAATGAGCCCAGGGTGATGCTTGGCTTTGCAGCAATGATCAAAACACTGATATCAATTAGTGAAAATCAGCTGGTCAAACACTGAAAGATAATTACACCAAATTGAACAGCTGGTGACATTAAACAATAGATGAGAGGGGAAAATGACTTGGAAATACATGACAGTTTTGTTGTTTTTTTTTTTTTTTTTTGCTTTGAGATGGTGTGTGTGTGTGTGTGTGTGTGTGGTGGTGGTGGTGGTTGGGGGGGGGGGGGGGGGGGGTGTCAAACAATGACATTGTTCGACTTAACAGCAGTATTTAATAAACAATAATATTCACATTTAGAGATGCACATGCATACCTTTGGACTAATATTAGTGCTGATCAGGAGATGCAGATAGGTATGTTAGCACTGCTTTCAGCTACTTGCTGATTAGTCCTTGTGTCATATGCCAGTAATGAATCTGGAGAGCAGCTCTGCTAAATTATCTTTTTCCCAGAGGAGTACAATGTTCACTTGTGTAGCTTACCAGATCAGTCTGAGTGGTCCAGCAAAGTGCACAGCAAATGGACCAGCCTGGACTGGTTCAGCTAAGAGTGGACTTTTTGTATGGGACACTTTATTTTCCCCTTTGACTAATTTCTCTCAGAGTGCAAAGACAGACTTGACAATGCTGCCATTTTTCATTTTTTAATGAGCCCTCAAACCTGCCTCCCCATTTCAACAGGGAGAGTCAGTCAGCAATTTTCATACACCATGCAACAAAAACAAACAAACAAAAAGGAGAAAAAAGAACACACGTAAGCCTGCATGGAATTACCGTGGAATGCAAAGACAAAAAGGTCCTGATGCAATTCTCTTTTTATAACTAATTTGCTTCTTGAGTTCACTCCGTGATGGACCAGCAGAAAACCAGTAGCCATTAATTACAAACACAAGAACTTGGCTCGTAATGGCTGCATATCTTTGACATTTTGTCAGTTTGTCATAGGTCTCTGCAACTATTTCTTCAACTCGGTAATGGATTCACAGCACAGCACCCCTCCCTTCTTTAGATCTTAATGATAAGTGAAGTAATTGCCTAAGATTGCTCAGGTTCCACACAGTCATTACAAGCCCACCGGTCTGCTCCCTTAGCAACAGTGATCTGCAGCCTGGTGATGATTTCAGTTGCACAGATTTATCTGTTATGAAAGCATCTTCCCTTCTACAGCTGTAGCAGATTACCA